>NW_028186398.1:193115-306674 GCF_003343005.1 Rhea americana | reverse complement strand
CCCTTCCCTTCCCTTCCCTTCCCTTCCCTTCCCTTCCCTTCCCTTCCCTTCTCAAGAGTAAAAGGTAAAAAAATTCATATGGATAGATTACTTTCATACCGAACAAAATATTATACCCAATAGTATGTTTCTTACTTTAATTTGTTGCACCTTATAACTATCAGTTTTGTTCTGACATTAAGACTGGAAACAAAAAAACAGAGCTGCAGATACTGGCATTGCTTAGGCTCAGACAGGACAATCTTGCTACAGGTTTACGTGGAGCGGCAGCAGAGAGATCCATGAATATGCAAAGCAATTTTGATTCAATATTTGACAAGGTCTAAATTTTTCCTTTGTATGTGGTATAGTCTCTAGTTCTAAAGCCAAAGATCTCAAAAGGAATTATTCACTTGGACTAGCACCACATGAGTCATGTTCACAAGATTTCTGTCTGCCTCAAAGCATAAGCAGAGCAGATCTACATTTATACCAAGTGTTGGTGGAGCACACTAGTGTTTGCTTTGCAAAACAGCATCTAAATGGAACCATAGATCATCACTGATTCCACATTTGTGAATTGCAAGGCATTTGCTATAGTTGCAAATATGCATGCAGAAAACCTAAGTACCAGGGAGCTCAGTTTTTCTGAGATCACCTTGTGCTCAGAACTTACTAAGGTAGTATTCTAATTTTAGCCAGGCTGAAAGCATTTGACAAACTGCATTTGATAAAGCCTACAAGTAGCTGATAGACAAGTGAACTAATTACACTTCACAACCATTTATTTAATTTTGTGATATCCATGCTGTTGGACTGCCATCACTTCTGGCTCAGCAGAAGAAAGAGCTCAGGCAGAAGCAGAGATAAGCACAAAAACTAGCCCTGCATGACTCTGTGGAAACCGTGGATAATCTTTATAAAAGTTAAAAGCTTTCAATTCCAGTAATTGGTTTTGTCTATTTTTCTGAATCCATGTTAAAAAGAAAAAGTGTTAAATTATATTTCTTAGTGAAAAGAAAGAAATGAAGAAAGTCTAACATTTAAATATATTTCAAGGTATTACGATGTAATGCAAAATGATCCAAATCCTGCCAGATGGCTATTGCAACTGAAAATGTGAATATTTATTAATAGATATTCCATTTTTGAAGTACAGCATATTGACCACTCAAAGTCAGTGTTACAGTGGTTCAATACATTTAGTTTAGAAGTGGATTATATCATAAGTACATGTATTATCAGTGAAGGTGGCTCAGCTGAAAGGTGATTGCTTGATAACTTTGGCTTGTGCCACCATACTTCAAATGAGGGAAAATCTGGAGATACARGCTTGCAAAGATCATTTTGGAGACTAGAGTTTACTACCAATGTATGAATGCTAATGTTTAAAAAAGTGAAGCATTTTTTACATTTTTCCTTCACTTCTATGGAGATACACTGGGACTTTGTCCACAATGTATCCATTCCTTGTCTTTTTGCTTATTTGACCCTTAGACTCTGCCTGCAAAAAAACCACCTTGTGTCAGATTCAAATATACTTGAACTTCAAGAAAGTTCAGCTCCACGCTTGAATTGTGTGATCTGTGTCACAGTATGTGCTACAGCCCCATTTGATGTTGAAGGAAAAAAGACAACGAGTAGAGATTTTTAGGCAACCATTAYTACTATGATGAAAAAAGTATGAAATGAGAAAGAGTTATATTTCCTTGGCACACCTTAAGTGATGCTTGTAACAACTGTAGATCTATGTCTAGTTATAAGATAAGATGTTAATTATAAACTGATTAAAGATCATCGCCATCGCATCTAGAGTTATGGCCAATGATTATGAATGTATGATTAGACATGCTTCCTGAAGTCAGTCTGAAACAGATAGGCTGCAATTAATTACTGGATRCAATTATCCACCAATGTGGGTTCATCTTACACAAAATAAAAATGAAGGGCTATTCAATGTAGCTTATTATGTAGGTACAATGTATAGGTACTGTATGTAGTATGTATCTAGTTATGTAATAGTACAGAGTACTATTATCTTAACTTCTTCCAATCATAAAAGAACCTGAATGATTCTTGGAATCTGTCTTGGTTGAGAATGTGGCAAATTAAATTCAATTACCTGCTTTGTCACAATCTGCCTGCATGACTAGTCAGGAGCCTCAGTGCATTTTTTTCTCAGAGACTGTTACAAGGATAACCAGCCACTATGGCAAAGATGTTTGAAGAAAACGGTAGTACCCAAACTCTCATTYCTGTGGTCTAATTCGTCAGATGCAAGCCGTAAGGTATGTAACTGCCATAGTACAATACTGTGCCTTAAAAATTCTTACTGAGAGGCCACTTGTAGTAGCTCAGTCCTAACATGATATTTATGTGGTTAAAGAGCTCCCAGATAAGCTTTCATAAAGCTCAGCTGTGTCTCTACTTTTCTCTGTACAGGTACTCAAAGACTTTTCAATTGCTGAACTGAAAGAGAGATGGTGGCACATTTTAGCAGCTCTCACCCTCACATTTCCTCGCATGTTTTCCATTTTCTCCAAGTCCATCTTTCTGTCTTTCTCCCTCTCTTTCTCCTTTTCTTTTTAAAGCAATCACTTTCCAATTCTCCCCCTTTGCCTTGCAGTTTCTCCTGGTTTACCCTCTGGTGATTTCTCCTCCCTTTGTTGCCAGCCTCAAGACTTTACAAATTACAGATGGCTATTCATTTTATCCCTCACCAATTATACACCAGCAGCTGTCTGTAAAAGAAAAATGACAACCCAGTCATTTCCCTATCTTTACTGAACTGTGGGCAAAAGACCGARCTCAGTGCAGGGAGGAACTAACTAATCAACCTTCCTTTACTGACAGATTCRTGTGTAAGAGAAGGCAGAAAAATGAATCGTTCCAAAAGCCGATAATACGTTGCTTTGCACCTTGGGAAGTCATTTCAGACTATGGCAGATGAGCTCTGGCATTATTGTGAGATTGAATTGTGCCSAACTGTTTGCCTACCAGCAGATTAACTTTCTGTAGCAGTGTGCAGAGGCAGTGTGTCACCATGCCTTACCGCTCTCACTCATTAACTGGCCACGCAGATTGAGTGAGACTCAAGCCCAGGGAACAGAAAAACTAAAACATGAACACGGTTCTTTCCCTAGTGTAAATTTATTTTTCATGTCTGTATCACTTATTTAAATTGTGATGATAACCTGGAACAACTGAAACTTTTGGTGAGGTCTGTGGCACAAGCATGTTTTTGTGCACCTGTACAGGAAAGTGTCTTAACTCTTCACATCTTTTGGTTAACAAGATCTGTTTAGATTCATACTAATGCCCACTGTAACCAGCAATGGGTGCATTGAAGATCTAGGAGGAAGGCATGCAGATGGACAACCTGAGAACAAGGACCAAATCGTGAAATTAAAAAGGAAATTGAACAATTTCAATGTTTTCTATTTTTTTTATTGGTTTTTTTTTGGTCTAGATACATCTTACATGAATTCTCTTAAGGTAAGCTCCTCAAGCTGATGACTTGAGAACCTYATTAGTCGTCCAGTTTATCAATGCAGATGACTTGAAAACATCTAATTTGTGTAAGTAGTACCTAATCTGTTCTTTAAGTACTATGGACTGAGGTTTTATTCTTGCATCACCATTTCTAATTGTGTTAGCCATCTGGTCACAGCTGACCATTTTGGTAAAAGCAGATGCAACAGCATTAAATGCCTTGTCTCTCAGTGCCACACACCAATAATTTTCCTGCTCTGTAAAGAAGAAAATTGATCTTTTATTTATTTATTCTCTCACTGCAAAATACAATATTTTATATTCTTGACTTCCCTTGCTGACATCTTGCATAAAGTGCCTTGGCTTTCCTGATTTTGTTCATGCAAACTTAAGCTGAATTTCTGTACTCATCCTCACTAATCTCYACTGTTTTATAGGAAGTAATGTCTTTATGTCTTTTCTTCTCAATTGAATTGTTTGTATTTGAACATTTTAACTGTGGAGACCTGGCATTTCCTTAAAAAAMCTTTTTTTTTTTTTTTGTCTTAGAGCATCTTCCCAGAAGAGCTAATCAATCAATTTTCCAAGACAAATGAAATGCTTTTTCCTAAATCTATTTTTTCTTTTTTCATTCTCTTTTATATCCTAAAGGTTTTGAGCTCCTGGTCATCTTTGTACAAGATAGCTTTTATCCACCAGCATTAAATGTCCCTCCACTCTAGATTAGGAGCACAGCTGGAATGCTCTTCCATTCCTTGCTTGTTTGACAAACCTCCTCTATCATAAAAAAGGAGCTCAGTGGACATCTAGTTCATTTTAGTTATGTCAGACTTTCCAAAACATCTACATGGGGCTGGCAGATATGGCCTGGGACAAACTGAGGATTCTCATCCTCCTGGAGGGGCAGCTCCTTCTGTACTGCATCYGAAATGCGAAATTCAGTATCCATGATTAGGCAACTGAATTATAGCCTGAGTCCCACAGCTTCCCCTTCCAAACAGATGTCTTGATTCACCTTTATGTTCAAGGCTGTGCTCTGAATGATTTTGCACTTATGTATGAAGAGCTTCATCCATCTGATACTTGAGGTTGTCAACATATAGTATTATCAGATATTTTCAGTCTCCTTCTGCAGCAGACCCAAGAGCTAGCATATATTTCTCTGATATCTGGAGCAGCAGCTATTTCTTTATTCCTGCTGCTCCTACCTGAACAAGATAATCTTCTTCAAATTAATATTCCGGTCTTGAATTATCTTGGTCAGTCTCCATGATACCAACTTACACTTTAGGTCATGAATTAAAATTTCCAGAGCCTTCTTCACTTTCTCATACTTGTAGAGTATCCTGGAGACAAAGAAGACTAACAAAAACACATATGCAATTTGACAAGAGAGTATATAATTACAACAGCTTTTCTTCAGTTATTTCCATGACCTTGTGTTTTCTGGAGATAAATACTTTCCAGTATTCTCTACTGTTGATTTGTGTATAAAATCGGGCTAGTCCAAATGGATATTCTTCCTCGTAAAAGAAACAAATTTAATTTCACTTGGTGAAAGTTTCTCTTGATGATTTTTTTTTTTGGTTATCTCTGCTTAGGTTGAAGATTCTTAAGGGCACAGAYGCATTGCCATTTATAGCAACATATATTAATGAATAAAGAGGCTGAACTGTAAGTAAATTAAAAATTATTTACTAATTAACTATTTGCTATTATTCATATTACTAATAATGATTTACTAAGAAGTTTAACATCTTACTTCCCATTCAATTTTTAATTGCATTAATTTAAAAATCAATAAAYCACTTTTTGAAAAAAAGATATTTTTCTGACACATATCTCACATAGGAATGTAAATGTTTACGTACTTGCATAAGTAGTAACACTAGATACCTGCCATAAGTGTTTGTCAAAAAAAGACTGTGATCACTTGTGTTGTAAGATTTAGGATAGAGCAYCATGAGCTGGCCTCAGAATCTATAGTTCACCATTGTACGAAAAGTTATTATTCTATATGGAACTGGGACAAAACTCAACTTTTTAGGATTGCCAACAACTGACCTTGTGAATCGCTTTTGTTTATTACACCTCAGTATCACTGAGGAAGGCTCCTGATGCATGCTAAACTGAAAAAGAAAAAATGTTGGGAGTCTGAATAATAAATACAAACGGGAAAAAGATCAGCACAAATTCATCATCAAAAAAAAAAAAAAAATTGTCCATTCAAACATCCTTTCAGGTTAGTTTGCTTTCTTTAGAAGCTACTACTTTTCACACAATAGAAAACTACTACTTTTAAATCCTTAACATTTTAATTGGCTCTGTACTTGATATATTATAGTTATTATCCATAAAACCTGAAATTTGAGAAGAACCAAAGAGTCACATCAGTATGCTTTCATTTTTTTCTTTCAAAAATTATCAGAAAAGAGCTAACATACTATACTCTGGACTTTGCATACTTTCTCTCCCCATTTTCCTTTACGTGACTGGATCTCAAATGAAGAGCTCTACAATCATGACCAAAAATGGTGCCTCTTTCACCCTTCATAATTTCCTTTCTCTAGGGTAAATGTTTGCAGGCAGTGRTAGAAAAAGTAAAAGAGAACACAACAAAGTAGGGCCATAGGAAATCCTCTCTATCTAGAATTCCATAAAAAGAGACATCATGTCTCAAAATGAATGTATTTTTTTTAAATCAGATATCTAAGACTTACCACAAAATCAAAATGAACTAAGATCATACCATTCCTTGTAGTGTGATCAATAATCCCTTAAAAAATTAATTTGACAGATTGCTTACATTTAAAAGTCTACCTTTCATACCTGTCACACAGTAATAGAATATTCTCACAGAACCACTGCACTTTTTCTCCTCAGAAATATCTGAAGGGGTGCTGTTTTCCCTCTTTTTCAGCTAAGCAGCTATCACAGAAACAGATATTTCAAGTAAAAAACTCTTTAGAAACTCATGTGTTCAGTCAGCACCTAAATAAATYGTAGGACACTTTTTGTTCAGCTCAATTCTTCTTTCAGCCTGCACAGAAACCATATAATTTTCTTCTGTATTTGTCTACATATAAATCTTATCTTTGGGTGTCTATGTCTGCTCATTGTAATGAGCAGTGCTCTCCTGTGTGTCTGCCCTTTCTCTGGTCACTACTGCAAGGCAAAATTTTTTCAGTTCCTAATCTCAAACCTGTACTTTTTTCCCATCAATCGCATGATCAAATTTCACTGAGCTGATGCCAATCAGCATAAATGCAGCCCATAGGCTAACTGCACCCATACCCAGGCCTTGGGTTTTGTAGCAGGGAGAGGGCTGGCAGCTTAYGAAGGATCAAAGCCTCTCTCATCAAGTGAGAAAATGCTTTTACAAGAAAGACCTTTCTCAATATCAAAATGTAGAAATGAATTTAAATTAAAATATGGAGGAAGAAAAGCTTGTATTTCAAAAATTTCAAATCTGCTTTGTCTTGAGCAAAATCAGAAGTCTATCAAGATAGCTTTTACTAAATATTCATTATTCCTCATTCTGATAAACCATGAGTTAGTGTTATCCCTTCCTTGTTATGAAAAAAAAAAAATGAGACCACAATTCTTATTTTTGCATGGACCTTAACTAAAGCTAGAGTTTAAGTTGGTTCTTGAGAAAGTGAATGAAAGCACAGATCCAGTCCGTCAGTCACGTGAATATCCCACAAGACTTTTCCTTTAGCAGATGCATCCTTGAGAATGTGTGCGAAAACAATAGGGTGTAGCTATGAAAGGAAACTGCAATACAAAAATGTATTGAATATAGTTTTAACATAGTTTACATCCCAAAGGAAGAACAGTCTCCATGAAGATCAAAGAAATAGGATCAGTCGAAGAAATAGGACGTTATATTCAATTTATTATCTATTCTATTTCTATTTATACAAATTCTTGGGCACCAGGTTTATTAACAGGGAGGATCAAAAGTAGTAATGGATATATTTGCCTTTTACTGTACATGTGAAAATCATTCTAATCTTAAAGGATGTTTTGCAGACACATATGCAAGAATATATTGTGTCTTATACCAGAGAGCTTGGAGCAAAACATAATATATTAGTGAAATGGATGGACAATAAAATGAGCCAGTTCATTACAAATTTCATCTTAACTGGAACCGATTAATAATAATCATAATATAAAACATGACAGAACTGTATCCCCTCTAACTGTTATGCATTTTAAAATTTAAATAATAATATTAAGGATGAAAATAAAATTTGAGTTAATAAAGAAAAACAGCGTGAACTGAACTTAGGAGACAACAACTTGATTCGAAATTTGTGGCCCATGGGCAATCTGTAAAGCCTTAGATTTGCAAATAGTCACAAAATAATACTAAGGATTAAACTTTCTGAATTTGTCAGTTTTATGTGACTACGTTGTCGGTTTCTGCGAAAGTCTGAGGGCTAAGGTTTGTGAATTAGTCCAGAAGTTATACAATAATGACTTACGGGAAAACCTAAAAATTCAAAATGTCTTTCACTGTCTGATTGAAAACATATCACTGACTCTGTTTTATAGAAGCACTGAAAATTTGCATTTCCCATTAACTTCAGAGCTATATGAAGACAAAGACCAGCTGATTGCAGACACAGCTGTTTTTCTTTCTTAATGGGTCACTTGGACTTTACAAACCAGCCTCTCAGGGTTGAAATGCAATCTAAATAGTGCAAAATCCTATATTCAGTTAGCCTACCCACTTTTAACCATTGAGATTTCTGTCAGAATTAATGTCTTAGTCTTTTTCTCTAGTACACTGTAGACTCTATAAAATAGATGAACATTTTCCTTACTTCAGGAAACATTGCTTCAATTCTTCTTAAAAAAATCTCAAAGATCTCTACATTAAAAAAAAGGGAAAAAAGAAACAAATCTCTAGTAAAATATACTAATTAAAGCTTGTATTTGAAAAAGTATCAGCACTGTGATTCTTTCTTTTGGCATCCTTGCCCAAGTACTTAATCTCTTACATTAATTTCCCTTTATATGTCAACCGCAAATCTTTATATTTCTCTATACTTTATTTCATTCTGTTAATAACTGAACTTTTTGACCTATTTTAGAACAGATTCTGTAAGCTAGACATGCGATGATGCTCTTGCATTTGCTACAGTGGAATATGTGTTAAAAATGCTCCACTTTGATTGATGTTATAAAATTTTAGAATTCTTAGTGGGATTTGCAGTCCAATTAAAAAAAAACTCCTTCAAGCAGACAAAAGCATACGGGCATTGGTACCTAAGTCACTCAGTAGGGATATGATGTAGGGGAGATCCTGGTGCACACTGATAAACGGGCTCCTCAGTCATAGCAAAGGGAGTCTCTGCCCTGGACAGCAASGCAAGGCAGGCAGAGTCCAGGAGGGGAAGTTCCTTGCTGCTCTGTCATATGCAAACTGTCAAACACAGGCACAGGCTGATCCCAAAGTARGAAGGGAGAGGCTGATAGTCCTGAGGTCTGGGTCCTAACCTGTCTTCTGCTGCAACTTCCTGTAGAAGTGCTGTGAGTGTGTGACGAGGTCCTTCCTTATCCTGTTTTTTATATTATGTTGCATATAATGCAGAGGATGAAAAAGTAATTTGAGGAAGAGGGGGAGTTTTCCAGARTTGATTTAAGGGCTTGTACCATGCAGTGTGGTCACTACTGTGGCACTCCAGGGTTACTATAAGGGACAGAAGGGGAGTGTAGGTATTGCACTTCCACCTGGAGCACCCTTACTTGGGCATCTTAATGAAGTGGGGCAAATATAGTCTAAAAGCCCTCATTACAATGCWTTATCTCAGGACCTGTACAAATAAAAAGAGATAGTCTTCTGCCTTACATTCAATATTCTAAGAGCTTCAAGAGTTTACAAGTGAAAATATGCATATAGACAAGTAAATAAAAGAGACAGCGAGGTAGAATGAGTCTGCAACCTTATGCCAGGGAACTGTCAGATAGTTAGTTGAATGGGCTTTATGATCTCCTTATGATACTGGAGCAAAGTAATTAAACCACAAGTGGAAAATGTTTCAGTCGCCTGTCTTGAAAAAAAGATGGAGTTTGCTTCCAAAGGTTTTTTGATGGTCCCTCATCTTGCTTTTGTTCAATGGCTGAGCTCCAACTGACTTCAGTAAATGTGGCGAACAAGGATCAAACAAAGTAGATGCTATTTTCCCATGCTGGTACTTGAGAGATTGCCAGGAGAAAGTAATTTTTGTTAGATTTACATTGCTCAAATGTAATCACACATGCAAAAAAAAAATCATTTCATACAAACTTGAGTCTAGAAAGTTAAGAAAAAGAGAGATATAAACTTGATAAYAGGTCTTATAGTTCATCATGTCTTTGACTATTTATTTACAATTTAGCAAACTACCAAATGAAAAACTAGCACTGCAGCCTCTTGGGGGTATGCTGAAAAGTAGTAATTTTACATCTACAGTTAAATACTCTCTAAATGACACTGACATGTTTTTACAGCTAAGCACCAAATTAAGCAGCAAGGATATAACAAAAACAAAACTCCCCAAACCCTCAACCTATTATTCAAATCTAGAAACATCTGAGTTCAATAACTACAAAAATATCTTTGACTCCTCCAATAGAAGCATTCCTAATTGCAGATTGTGTGGGGCAGATACCTTTCTTTTTTGTCTTTGTAAGCAATATTACAAAGAAAAAAAAGGTACATAGTAAGATATATGCAGAAATTGCAGCTTGGAAATGGAGCTTCTGCATATGGTACACAATACTTAAAAGTTTCACTTGAACTCCAAATTCTTTTGCCTTTATGCCAGAAATGAAATTTCTGCAATTTCATCCTGTTCCTGAATATTTTGTGAAATTGTTGCATGCGATGACATTGTTTATAAGCCTGAACAGAGCAGCTATGTCATAAAATCACATTACAAACCCCATTTCTGACAATATTTATATATAATTGTCTGTCTGGCAATTTACCCCTCACCTAACATATTATTTATATAACACCARTAGCCAGCTGGATTTATTACAGGCATGCAGGAAGACATATGGGTAGATTCCCCTCTCATTTATACCAGCATAAATCAGAACTAATACTACTGAAATCACTGGAGTTACACTTGTTTAAAAATAGAGTAAAAATGCTCAAAATAAACCCCAAACTTACTAGAATGTTTTCTAACCTAATGGGACCATGACAAGCAGATTTTTAATTCCAATGCCCAAGCTCGTCCTTTTATTTGGTCTCAGGAGAGAGTTATTTAAACTTTTTAAATAACAGCATGGCTTGTGCCACTGTCTCTCCATCTTGAGCTCAGCCAGTAGCCAAATCTCTCCCTTGAAGCCATACTTATGTCATTGGAATAATGCCAAACAGTATTCATTGTGTCATTTTTGGAATTTAGAGACAATATTTAAAAATGCTGAAATATTTATGGCACTCGCACAATACTTAGTACAGCAGTTTGAATGTAGTCGCATCTGTTCAGCACTTTGGATGCTCAAGGACATTTTAGAAACTGAATAGCTGCCATTGTGAGAACGTTTGGGAGCCTGTTATAGATTAATAATGTACCATTCATATTACAGCTGTTCACTTACCCCTGTGATTCACAGGAATAGGGGACACCTGGCTTTCCTGAGCTTTAATTCAGAAAAGGTTAATAAAATATTTCAATATTTATACAATTCTTAAAAAACTAAAATGATATATGATCTCAGCAGATTGATCATTTCTTTGAAAACATGTTTCTGTTCTGCATTTCTTGTGCCTAGGTATTACTCAGTGAGTGATTACAGTACTTAGTCAACAGGGAGACTCACAAGATTAGTTTGTACTAACCATAATGTGAACAGGTGCTCTTCACACCACCCCACTTATCTCTCACAGGGCAGCTCATTTTTGATCTACTTTACCGTGTTCTGACATTTCTTTTTCCCCAATGAGCCAAACTGCAAAATGGCCCTAGTGATGGAAATCTGACACAAATACTTTACAGCTTACTTCACTGGGTGCTAATATGGGAACTGAGAAGTAGTATTAAGAGTGAAAGAAGCCCTTACTGATTTTCTTGAGTAAATGGAAAAAAAGAAGAAGAAGAAGAAAAAAGCACTCAAGGAGAAAGACAGAAGACACATACATTTAGGATCTGTTTTTTGTTGCAAGTTAGGGAGACATATTTCTTATACGGACAGAAAATGTGAAATATTTTCCAGAAATTCTTTATGAAGAAGAAGAAAAAGAAAATAGATCACTTCCCCTTTCTATTTCATTCCTGCCTCAAAACAGATGCAAAATCCAAACAAATCCTGAGCACTTTGAGCTGTTGATCTTGTGACTTCTGAAAGGAGGAAAAGAAAGGATAATTTTAACAGTCATAAATATTTGAAAAAGTCTCATTTAGCTTTTTGAATTATTWTATTATCACAGAATCACAGAATGGTTGAGGTTGGAAGGGACCTCTGGAGATCATCTAGTCCAGCCCCCCTRCTAAAGCAGAGTCACCTAGAGCTTGTTAGACAGTTGCATCCAGAYGGGTTTTGAATATCTCCAGAGAAGGAGACTCCACAGCCTCTCTGGATAACCTGCTCCAGTGCTAAGTTCCTCAYAGGGCAGATGCTCCAGCCCTCTGGTCATCTTTGAAGCCCTACACTGGACTCTCTCCAGTAGCTCCATGTCTTTACTGTACTGGGGAGCCCAGAACTGTACACAGTACTCAAGGTGAGGCCTCACCATGGCTGAGTAGAGAGGGAGAATCATCTCCCTCCACCTGCTGGCAACASTCTTCCTAATGCACCCCAGGAGACCACTGGCCTTCTTGGCCACAAGGGCACATTGCTGGCTCATGGTCAAAGATAGATATTATGGATATCTAGATATTAAGATATCATAGATATTATGTATATCTGTAAGCCACAGGAATTCAATATAGTGGTATTCATTACTATATTGATGCTATATGCAGAGAGGGCATGGGTTCTTCATCAGATCAACTAGCTTGCTTCTTTTGGTTCCACTTACCAGAGGCAGTTTTGAGTACTGAGTGGCTATAAGTAAAGCTAAAAGAAAGGACACTGCTGGTTGTCCAGAGCCCCTCTTGCCACAACAGAGTTTTGATCTGGCTCTGCAGTGAAGCTTCACACAGGTAATTGCAAGTTCTTTGCTTTGATGACAGTAAGAAAAGAAATAAAATGGAAGTCATCTTAGAATTACAGAACCAAAAATACTAAATACACTTAAATAACTTATGAAGTGGGACACAGAAATGAGAAAAATATTTAAAATAAATTAATCTGTTTAGAGGTTCGTTGTCTTATATAACTACTACATTTTGCACAGCTCAATGCCTGGCATTTATGTAAATTATTTCATGAATCAATTTGCATAATTGAGTAATTTGCATATATTCACCTTAAGCAGCAGGATAGATTTCATGCTGGAGAATGTGTCAGCCTGTTTGACAGCTCTGGTGAATGACACCTGCGGGCTAGCAACACTATAACTTTGTGTTCATYGTCCCTTCCATCATTTCTCATTATATTTGTACTGGTTCAAACTGGAATAGCAAGGGTCAGTGGGCTTGAAAACACAGGGAATATGATTTTTTTCATTTCTATTCCCTCTTTGTGTTCATGGTAGGTGCTGCTTTATCACACTTCTTAAATATTTGATTTTCCTCCTACCTGTTCTTATCAGAAGTTGTCACTTTTTTCTCATCTGGGTTATCACACACAGCACTAGTTAGTCAGCTGAGTGAAAACCATGCTAATGTGCATGCAGTCATGGTTTTCTAAACCTCTGAAGCACGTGGACCAGTCCTTCCTTTTTCTCTGCATTTTGAACAAAATTTATCCTTTGCAGAGGATGCAGGAAATGGCTTTTCATTATTTTGGCTTTCATAATATTTAAAAGGTACTGCAGGGTAGCTGGATGTTGTCTTGGCCTCCTGCACAGATATGAAGGTTTACCACAGTGTTAAWGCAGGAATAGACCTAGACAAACTATGGTTATTTCATTCCCCTTGACGAAAGTGCAATACCTATCATCTTTCAGTAAGGGTGAACATGAAGTGTCAGTTGTAGATCCACTCTTTGAATTTTGGTTCTCTAATAACAGCATTTGTGCTATAATGCATTAGTTTTTTCACTAGATTTAGAACCAAAGTTGAAACTGCTGTACTCTTGTAAACACAGAGGGATGCAGGCTGTTTGTGGAGTCTTTCCTGCAAACCACTCATAAAAAGCCTTGAGAGGGAAAAAAAAATCCCAAGATCCCTGTCCTTCCAACAGAAATATGTARGAGGACCTTGCAGAAAAGTGTGTGTGTGCAGGCAGTTGACAGAATCTGTAATAAATTGAGGATTCATTTTAGAAAAACTGTCTTCGAAAGCACTGGAGTGCTTTCGCTGGTATTGTCAGAAGTCAGTAAATCAGATTAAGAACATCAAAACTACTAACATGGTAGGAAATTCAAATAGAAATCACTATTTCATCATAGTCATGCATTTCACCATTACTTTTGCCACTGGATTAGTAGCAATTTGTAGATATTTGGATTTTGACCAGAAATTACTATGCTCCTGAATCTTGAAAATTTCCTGCGTAACAGAAAAGCAAGTTACTAGGCTTTACTAAGCATTTTTGCAAGATTTTAGCTGTCCCATTAGTGAGCAGAATTATCACAAAATTGACAATCAAGGTGCAAGTTTTCCTACACTTAGACATTTAAATTCCAGTGAAACAGAATGAGAATCTAAACATCAGTGCATACAGTCATAAATCCTCTAATCTAGGAAGTCCCCGTTGCCTTCTTCAGAAGCCTAATAATGTTCCCAGAAGTGTCTATGCTTTGACTTTCCTTGAATCTTTCTTGGGAACTGATCTCGAAGATTGGCAAATATACAAAACTAATTATCTCTAATTCTGATGATTCTAATGCATATGCCTAGAAAATGTGCTTTTCTGAGTCTTCTCTATTTTTAATAGCATCTCAAATATAACAGTGAGTGTAGTGAYACAGTGTCTGAATACAGCATTCAATGGTCTGCTGCATGTATTTCATTTTTTACAGTCAATTTTGTCACGTTAAAAAATTCTATAAAAATACATTAATCTTTTTCTGTAAGTATCATTTCCTTAAAAAATGAAAAAAAAAAAAAAAAGATGAAATCCAATAGAAGCTTTCTTTTGTTCTGCGGCAATAAAGAAATTTTGAGAGCCAATGATAGCTTTGGACAGAAGTGATGTGAATCACTTAAGTCTTTTGTTCTATTTAATTCCACCTAATACCATTTTAGCTACTGGAGCACGTGCTTAGCTTTAAACACATAACACTGCCAGCCAGCAAAGACAGGATACTAGTTAAATTTTATCCTCCATCTACATGGAATCAATAAAACGGTTCCTATATTCCAGGAAGTTCTGCAAAACTTTACTAATTGGCTGTCTCTGAGAACAAATTTGTCCCATACATGACAGCCCTTGCCCAGATTAGAAAACCCTTCCCTGACAAAGCAATCATTAGTCACTGTCAACAGACTGTGACCCTGGCCCTCAGCAGTGCCAAGCCCAGCATGAGGATGGATTGCAAGGTGTCAGTCCTAAAAAGGTTGACTTGCACTGCTGTGCAAAACAAAGGGACAGAGGTCATGCGAAAATACATGATACAAAAGCACCCTAGAGCATGCCTACAGGTAYGCTCAGGCTGTGCTGTTTCATCTGTCAGAGGCAAGGGTGCCTCTTTTCCTTAAGATCAAGAACTTAATCCAGCTAWTGAAAAGCTAATGATAACCCTATTCCCCGAAAGGAGCCTTGAAAATTTCACAAGATTTAATCTTGACAATAGTTGATAATAATGATGACATATATGAAATATTTTTGCCTAAGTATTCACAGCTTTGTTCTGAGATTGGCCAAACACCTCAAACAGCTTTCTTCCAGGAAGGCTTGGCCTTTATCTTGACTTGGATGAAATGAGGAATACAGTCCATATTACAGCTAGCTGAAAATATTAAGAACAGTTATCCTGGGAGTTCAAGATGAGTTTGGCTGAGGTAAAAAAAAAGGAATACTATCTGCATGACAGTCAATTAAGATGTGGAATAAATAATTAAACATTTCGTCTRTCCTGATCCAGAATAAAATGTTTCCTACAGGAAATTCATAGTTCATTTGGATGAAAGAGAGGTCACTTATATTAAACACTTAAATAAGTCAAATGTAAATGTTCCTTTTTTACCTAGCCTTTAAATATCTAATATTACATCTAAATCAAGACATATGGCTGCTCCATATCCTAATGATTTTWAAGTAAAGTAGAAGTGGTACAGAAACTTAAAAGTCAAGTGCCAAAATAATTTAATACAAGTTAGACATGACAGAAGACTTAGATAACAGTATCTCTTGAAAGATTCTTAAACTGAATAATTACAGTAGAATTATTAGCCTTGCAACCAAGCTCCATAAGAAAGCCTGCATTTGAGTTACCAAAATGGGAATAGACTTCAGCGAGGCCAGTGTTCTTGGCAGCTAGGTAAGGGAAAAGGCTTGATTCCGGACAGCTTTCCTAAACTATTGTATGAAGCCAGAGCACAGAGACAGCAGGCCTTTAGGGCATTCCTCCAGCTTGGCAAGGAGATAGCCTGTATCAGAAGGCCGCCCATAGAGAGCAAGAGGTTGTAGCGAAGCTGAGRTGCGCTGCTCTGCTAAAAGGTTTACAGCCTCATGGGGAGAGGTAACGTTATGGATGAAACTATGAATCTTGCTCACAGTAAGAGTTTAGTGCGTGCCAAGGGCTATGGAGCGTAAGTGAGGTGTAAGGATGAAACTCAGGTTTGCTCTGTCATTATAACTGCAGTGCAGCCGGGTGTCAGGGCTGTGCCTTTGTGCACACCCACTGCACTCAAGTCACTGTTAACTCCCTGACCTGGCTTGTCCTCCGCACAGATGAAATAACGCATCACTTTGAAACTGGACCGACTTGAAATCAAATATCACCTGAACTCCCAGCACCTTAAAGGTGTTGATTAACATCCTTGGTGGGGTGACCCAGAAAGCCCAGGAAGTCCCTGCTGCAGGAGTGCAATAAGATATTTGTAAATAGTTAATTGAAACAATTCCTGTGGATGGAGAAATGGTCATGGAGGACACTGTTTTGTATATAACTGAGACATTTAAGAGATGTTTTGTCCATAGTTAAGATAATCAATAGAGATGGATCACACATGCTGGGGCACCTTGTAAGATCATGGCAAGCTGAAGAATAAGAAATGAGCCGAACAGCAGTCTGGGGAGTCTCACCCAATCTAGCTAAAGMTGCAGCTGTCAGGACCCTTGCAATGAGTATGTCTGTCTCTACTGGGCCACAATTGACCATCATATTTGGGAGATTTCACTCCCTGTGTGAGCGTTGCCCTATGCCAAGATCTCAATTTTTGTTTTCTTTTTGACAAATATTCTCTTTGTGAGTGTTTGTGCAGCAAGAATRTTAGCTAGGGCATTAAAAGAACCAACAAAATATACTTTTGAAGCCTAAATGCTTTTCATTACCATTATTGGAGGTTAAAATAATCAGTCCATTTACAGAGAAAGAATGTACATGTACACAGCTGAATAATGTTAATAACATCAACCTTATACATACTCTAGCTGACCTTTTGCAGAGGAAAGCAGATTAACTGTGGGAGGGAGTTCTGATTTTTTGGTTTATATTAATGATTTTCCTTCATCTTTTCAATGTGTATAAAATCAAAAGATTCGCTAGCTTATTTTATATTTGTTTTATTCTATTTAATGTCTGGTAATTCTCTGTTAAAACAGGAAAAAACCCAACAAGTACTACCTTGGCACTGAGAAAATGTTTGTAACATGTCCTGGAAAGACCACAGTGTGTTTCATTAACTACTTTACCTGTCTTTTCCTTTGCAGATTCTCTCTCTCTCTCTCTCTCTCTTTTTTTTTTTTTTAGGTAATACGGTGTAAGGTAGGAGTGAACTGAACTTCTCTAAGGACATGAGTGCTACAAGGTTCCAGGTACCACCTCTGACAGTGAGTGACCCTGCTGCATAATCTGGTGACAGGTCATGTCACTCCTCTTGCATCTTACCTCTCYCTGTCCATAACCTGTCTCACTTATTAAAACTATCTGTTAAGAAGGGAAAGAACTATCCCTCACTATATATACTTTAAAATGTACAGTGAATCTGCAATTTAAGACAGAAGCTCAACAGTAATAAATATTAATATCAAGTTTTAGTGATTTATGTCCTATACAATCTCTGCATTGTAATGTATTAATATCCTTTATGGAGATTTATGACAAAATATTTTTTATTTCGCATGTGATTTCCTTAAGAATTAGATTAGTTTGTTGGAACAGTTTGTTTCTTAATTTTTTGAATTAGGAACATGAYATAAAAGTGAATCTTTGAATGCAAAGAGTTCAATATGGACTACTTTATACAACATTCCAAAGGAAGAAGGTTCATACTAACTCTATATTCTGAAATATTCTTCTGATATTAGCAGAAGTTTAATAAAAAACAAGATCTAATTTGAGGAACCACAAAGATTTTTAGTTTTTTTGATGAAAAACAGAGGTGGTGGAGGATATGGAGAAATAATTATATGGTGAGATAATAGAAAGACTGCAGGTTTCTGTGTCTTCATATTACTCTACTGARTATGAGATCTGATGTTTGTTAATTAAAGACTTTGCTATTTCCACTAGATGCCTGTTTCTGAAAGACTAGTTTCTTAGCATAAAATTAATTAACCTTCAGAAGCCTGTTTGAGGTACTTCAATGACCCTGCTGCTGCCAAAAAAATAAATCACATTACAGGATCTTTCACAAATATTTTAAAGGCCTTCTGTGACATGTRTGGTGAAAGAGTATGAAATATTACATCTCCTCTTATTTTACATTATGTTCTAGAAGAACACAGAAGGCAATTATGCCTGCACCATATATCAGAACAGTGTCTCTTCTCACATTTTAAGAAGTATGAAGACATTATGAGGAAACATGTAGAGGATAGATCAGTTTTACTCTCCTTGCTCCTTATTCTATATCTAACGTCCAACTCTTTGAATTCCTACTCCCCCCCAAAATATTGTGCAGATACTAGATGCAGTATCATATCAGAAGCCATTGAAAAAAAAGCCTACTTTTCCTTCACATCTGAAAGCCATCATAACTTTGATCCAGATTTCAAGCCATTAGGAACACTTGTTTCCTACTTTCGGAAGCCAGGAAAATGAAGAAATCCATCCTAARATGGGATCAAATCAGAAAGATGGGTGATGATTTCATGCCTTAATCCTACCTCTTTTTGACTARTAATGTTATAGACACTTTAAGAAAAGCACATAAGATCACCCATAAACTTATTGACATACCATTGTTCTTCTTATAGAATCCGTTTTGATTTACAAAACTCTAATGTATTAATTTAGGTTTGAAGGATCTTCTCAAACATTGAATTTTTCAAGGCTGATGATATGAAGTTWCCCAGTAGTTTGGTTTTCCTGCATCAGAGTTTTATCCTCTACTTCATAGTACTAGCAGAGGCCTTAAGTGCGAGTAGGAGTGCATCAAAGTCACACAGACTGAATGCTGAACTCAGACTCAGATTCCAAGTTTCCCTGCAACCTCTGTGCTGCATTTCCTGCGCGATTTTGGATAAATTATTTGGGCTCTGTGATTTCAGTCTCCATCTGTAAGCTAAGAATAGCAGTATTGTAGTACTGGTTTCTTTAAAATAAGTCTTAGTATCAGATGACTTAAAAGCAAGTTTTATTATGATGCTAGATGTGCTGCATGTAGAAAATTACACACTTGTATCAAGAAAAAAATATTGTCATATGTACTGCACAAAACATGTCATATGCCAGTTTTACATCTGTTGCTGTCAGACACTTGCCAGCTTTCCAAGATGATACCTCTTAAGCTCAGAACTGAGTGAAATGGAATGTGGAGAATGCTGGGATTTGATCAMGTCTTGTCTACCCAATGTAGTCTCTTTTTGTCCAGTACCATGTCTAGCAAACCACTTATCAGTAGCTTCCTCCTTCTACCAGCACTTTACTAAATGAAATGTTATCTCCAAAAATTATTGGACTATTCTTAACATTTCTGATTATTATAAAAAGGTGCATTCACTTTTTCTGTCCTGACTACATTTAATCTGTAACAGAAATCCTTYGGATAAAGCTAACTGATTTAAATGTAATGACTTTTATGATCAGGAAGTCTGTATAATCTTCTCTTTCCCAAATCTCTCTGAAACTTCCTCCCACCCCAACCTCGGAATTTGGTCATCTGTCTTTCAAGGATGCAAGGCTCAGGTCTGATACCTTGGCTCAGAGACTGAAGGAATGGCTGTGTTTTAAGAAACTGATGCTGAAAGTCTGGAATGCAGGGCCATGCAAGATGAGAAAGGTAGACAGAAGTAGGATCATTGAGAAGGAGATGGTTAGTACTTCAAAATTCAAGGTAAAAAAAAAAATGAAATGAATAGGTTTAAAGCCCTAAAGGAAAAAATATAGAAAAAGTATCAGTGTCAGAAGATTTGGAAGACTACAAGCTGCCAGCACTTAGGACCCCTCACTGCCTGATGGATGCCTGCCCGGCCAGCAAAGGCTTTTCAGATATCTTCTGATGCCCACTGCCCCCTAGTAAAGTAGCTTCTAAATTTTCTATATGTATATTAGTCAATAAATAATTGTTTTATACTCTACCTATATGCCTGCTAAGAGACTATATATATATACATACATACATACATACATATATATATATATATATATATATATATATATATATATATATATATATCCTGCTTGTGGAGACACTTTCTGCTCAGCTAAAAGGTGCCAAAAATAGAGTTGTGGAAAATAATAATAGTAAATATTTAAACATTTAAAAAAGAAAATGTAAGGCTAAAAGGTTATACATTCTGTTTTGTAATATTAAAAAATAGGATATTTAAAATTATTAATATATAATTATATCTATACAAGTAGGTGAGTGCTATCCATCTTGCTGACCCTGGAGAGAGTTATTGAAACTCTAGAACAGTGTAAATTAAACATAAGTAACAATTCTCCATCTAGTCTCAGTCATTCTGACATGCTAGAATTTCAATATGAAAGGCTGACTTTGCTGGAGGATAATGCTGGGCATTCTAAGTCACCAATTAGGATGCAAACCTGAATGCTACCTGTACTAAAGTGTACTCCATTTGCATACAAAAAAAGAGAGTACAACAAAGAAGAATGCTGCTTCTTGAATCTAAAGTAACTGAGATGTAAACTGGCCTTTAAGTCAACAGAAGAACCTTTCTTTAAAATAAAAAAAAAGGGGGGGGGGAACTTTCTTGTTTCAGAGATTGCTTGTAGTGAAATAAATACCACGTGCTACTTTAGTGTCTGTTCAGTCCAATCATTTCTGCGTCCCCAACAGAAAATAGTTTATTTCATAGACTTTGCTTCATTATATGAATCACAGAATGAAAAAAAAAAGAAAAAAGAAAAAGAAAAAAGAAAATCTACAACATGATTTAGCTGGAGTTTGAGACTACCATACCAAAACCTCTCTCAGCTGCCATCTAAAGCCACGTGAGTTTGAAGTGCTCGGAAATCTCAATTATTTTCCCTTGAAAGTTACTGAAGTCCCAAAGTTCTGCTTCTTTGCATTGCATCAATAAGATCAGCAGATAACAGAAGCCTAAATCCAGTCAGGATCTAGAAACCAGGTTTTCCTTACTGCCTCCTTAGGATACGATTAGATTGTTAAATATCTGTTCCCTAAATGGCTTCCCAGATTTTTCCGTTATCATCTCAGCTGAGTAATCTCCAAGTTAAAAAAGTCAATCTCGGATTTTCTGGAATCAGTGGCACAGATAAGAGCTAAAGATTTGCCCTTGCCAGATGGACCTATAGTTTGGTGGTTAAGATTGCAGTAAAGATGTATTTGAGAGAAAGAAATTCATCCCAGGTTTCCTGTATTATGGATTTTGTGTTCTATACAGCGTTCTTCTCTGTTTTGTTGCAAAGGAAGTCTGTGCACACTTACATTATAGTAAATTTCTGTGCTGTAAATCATACATGGACAGAAGTAGCTCACTCGTAAACATTGAATGCACTGAAATTCCTGCCATTCCTTTAAGCATCTTTGGCTAAACAACAACAGTATTTTCTTGTGGAACAGCACACTATTTTTAAGGTAGTTGAATCACGCCTCTTGGTTTAACTTCCTTCCTTCTGGGAATTGAAAGTGAGAAGAAAATGACTAAGTAGCATGCCACATCTACACATTTATATAAACAAAGCTATTAATAGAATACTAGGGCTGTACAGAAAAGCACTCCAAAGTAGGAAATGTCAGAGTTAAATGTATTCTCTGTGACCTTCATTCATTCTGTTTATGGCATGTTCACTGTGATATAGCATCTAATTACACAAGCACGTAATATGTTTGGGTTTCCTCATGAAATCTGTACAGGTTACTTGAGAAATAAATCTACAATAATAATAAAATGGAATAAAAGAGTGGTTGTCACAAGTCATTCAGAGCAATCGTGACCAAAACCAAAACAGTACTCCTAAATTAAGTGACTTATGTAAGTGAAATAAATAAATTCACTTTACTGGAACAATGTGAATATGTTCTGTATAAATACATTTTTTTTGTTAYTTAAGTGTTTCCAGTCACGTACCATAGTCAAATAAGACTGTCACACTTTCCTATRTCTTTGCTAACCTTGAAAAGGATAGACTGTGATTCTGTGAGTGGTTCAGAATCCAGTAATGAGATTTGCCACTCCCCAAAGCATTTAAAATCCAGCTCCTAGCTAGCTCTAGTTTACATCAGCAAGTAACAGCATTTAATTGCAAAATTCAGTATAAACAATGCAAAGGAAAGCAAGAAAGCAACATACCTCTTTACAACATGTGACATAATCAAGCCAAAATGTGCTTTTTTTCTCAGTAGTCCATTACCATATTATTGATATCCAGCCCCACCATCAGAGATTCARTTTTGTTCCATGTCCTGCGTTTTTGATAGTTGTTACAGAAAAGACAGTCTTTACTTTGAAAGCATCATCAATATTGTTTTTTACAATTTCCAAAAGGTTCCATTTGATGCCCCCTCTTGTGTCTGGTCCCCGAATTAGTGATTATGGAAAAGTTTTATATTCCTCCAGCCAGACTATTGATTGTCCTCCTGTCTGTAAACACTAATAATGTGGAGGGTGATTATGTGCTATCTACCGGACTTGTGTAATAGTGAACACTAATACTTGTGTATTAGTGAATTTATTTCCTACTATTAGTGAATTGATTTCCTACTGAGAAGTAAAACCACAGAGATGTTTGGCAGATCTTAGGATAAAATTTTTCTCTGAACTGTTCACTTTACCTCAATAAGTATATGGACAATCATAAATAATGTATGTAGATATATGGTATTAATATATGCAATTTATTACTGGATCCTGACTGAGATACTTCAAAACTATAATCCAATTAAACCTCATATCTCTCTTTGACTGATAGGTAGGCATGGGAAGATTAAGTGTTTTTTATATTAGATAGAGCTTCAAAAAAATTATTTATGGAAAGAAATAATTGAGACTGAGAAGGAGAGAGGCTCTACACTATACTTGTATGCTATAGCCTGATTATTAGCTATATTTTACAAGACCTACTGCAGCTGGTTACTTCATCTGAGTAGACTCCAAAGACCCCATTCACCTTTGGCATTTATAAAYACAGTTGTTATCTTTTGGGGCACAACTGACTATTCCAGGGTTTTCTAAACCCAGCAACCAATCTCACTTATTGTTTCCCTACAAATATTATTTTCTGAGAAATACTTATGCAAACGTCTCATAAGAAGTTATACATTAGATGTCATTTCTAAATTGTTTTTGTATATTTACTAAATTTCAGTCTGACTCTGGTTCTGGATTACTCTGCTCATGTTGTTATACTGCCCTTCACATTTATCCATTTTTATTTTAAATATGTCTGACTTTAACACTTTTGAAAATAATGTAAATTGTTTTCTTTTCTATATCTATGTGGGCATTGGGTACATGGCATGAGGGAAAAAGAGGTACATTTAATGAAGACTCAGTAAACAAAGTTAGATAAGAGTGTATAATCTAATAGAATTTGTTAAATTTTAAATAATCAAAAAGTGTTCTGGAATTATGGTCTTCAAAAAGTGGCATGTAGCCTACCAATTTATACTAATCTGTAAATCAATGCACAGTCTGTATAAAACATCAAAGATTCTTCACATGGCTTTGAGACAATTAAAAAGGAAAGTCTTATATTTGTAAAGCTAGCTAATATGTCTTTATCAYCATCGATTACTAGTTCACTGGCAGTTACTTTCAGGTAATGCACTCATCTCATAACTTCAATTAACCTTTCCCTCAATTTCTTGATTTTCAGAAATCTTAACTCTCTTGGCTGCTAAAACTTCATTTTGTTTTCTACCAATTCCTATCTCTCACTTTCTACAGTAGCATTTCTTTCAGCATGCTAAACATTAACCATTTGCACACTTAGGAAAACAAAGAAAATTTCATACGAAAACAAATGTTGTGATACATACTTGGTTGATRCATGCGTCAACAAAATAAAAATGAATCCAAACTTCCAGCAGATTTTTTTAATTAGTCTTTTGTACCTGCTTAGTCTATCTGCTTTAACATGTAGTACTGTTAAGTCAAGACAGCCTTGGCATATGTGCAGACTTGGTGCTTACACTATCAGATTACTCTTTCTTTAGCATCTGAAAACCGTCTAAACTGTGCTGTTATCTCTATGACTTTCCTGAACTATTTAAAACACTGGTAGAATAGCASTGGACAGCTGTTTGGACCCTTAACCTGTTTGTTATTCCTTGCATGTCTCCCAGTGACTCAGTTCTTTCTTTACGTTCTGATGTCCATAAATCTGGCTGTTCTTGTAGTGCAGGTTCAAGATTGTTTCAGTTGTTATTCAGAAGACTGTCTTTTTTGTGGACAACATAATTACAGACTATCAGAACCACTGTTGTCAAGAGCGATCTATTGGAAATGTTGAATGCCATAGTGAGATAAAACAGACATAATTCAATTTGATCAAAGTGCCTTAAACAACTGCATACAGTGATGAAATTCTATGAAATATTGATCATTTTTTTCAAGTAATTCTGAAATCACCCCCTCAAAATCTTARAGACATGCACAGGTTTCCTATTTTAATTGTATAAAACTACTAAAATTCCTTTTATGTTAGTAACTGAATGGATTCAATAATGTTTACAAATAATATCATATTCAAACTTTTTGATATTTAATTAATAACCCATTCCATTTATTTCCAAGACTACAAAGAGGACTGAAGGAGCTTTAGGTTAATTGGATAGTCATTATTAGTTTAGAGAACATAYAAAACATATTTTCTTTCTACTGAATATTATGATGAAGATTAAATAAAAACACTGATCTGCCATCATATAAAAATATACCTTCTTTTATTGCTGATTACCATAATAATACTACTTAACCTTTATATAACACTTCTCATGTTCAAAATGCAGTACAGAGGTTAACTAATTAATCCTTTCCAGCATACTTGCAAACTAGGTTAAAAATCGTTGTTTTCTTCATTTCATGATGAAGACACAGAAGCAAAGAAGTGAAATGGTATGTCTAAGGCCATGAACAAGGGGAGAGATACCACAAGATTATGAACTGAGGTCCCTTTTTTTCCCAAGGTTTCACTTTCTTTCCATGAGATGCTAATATTTACATCTACTGAGACAATGACAGTCTCTTCCCCCGAAATCCCAATTTTAATGGAGCATTCATAGAAAAGGACTGTATGGATCTATGGTAATGTCTTCCTCAAACCTGACATGATTTGGCTCAATGCTTCACTTTAAATTCCATTGTCACGAGTCACAGTATCTTGCTGTTGTTCCCTATCATTCTCTCTCTCTTTATCTGTAATGCCAGCAGGTGGAAAGCCCAATGTGCCATAGGAACAAAGGAGACAATTTCACCTGCTGGCTTGTGCAAGTATATTGTGTACTTAGGTAAGTATCATATTCTCTATCATTTATGAACCTAACTACACAATATTGATACTGACTGTCACTGGGGCATATATGTCACTAAATTGGAGGTGCTTAGAGTGCAGATGGAGAGTGCTTGGACAGCTTGCAGAGAAGTTACACTAGTTTTTGGAGGTTGTGTTATACTAGTATAAACTAGTTATGCTAGTTTTCATAGCTGTGACTCTGGGGTGGTGTCTAAATGAAGGGCTTGCGTACAGAACTGAGAGGAGTTTGTTCCCTTAGCTTCTCTGTGCAACAGAGTTTGTCCTCAAACATATACTGAAATTATATACGCTAACATTAGGAATATCAGATTACAATATCTAATAATATGAAAGGCTTTGGAAGAYTGATGAAAAATCATGATTCATGATTTAAAACTATCTCAAAATATGTAGGATTAAGATGGGACATTCACACATGATTAATTATTTTGCATCCTCTTACTTCATGWTTCTTGACAGTAAGCAAAATATTTCATTACTACTGCTTACAGTCAGAGAGAGGAGAAAGAGTTTAGAAGATGTACTCTGTATGGCAACTACTATTTTTATAATGACTAGCACATTACTTTGGGTTCCTGAATGAAAGATGCTAAATACATGTACATTATTTTTGTTGGGAATAACTTCTATTACACATGAAATTTAAAGTGAAATTCCACCGATCACAGTGTAATATCTTTTGAGCATGATACAATCAACTATTTTAATGGTGTTACTGTAATCTAYGCATTAGAATTCTATGATGCCATGGCATTCATGCCACAGCTATACAAATGGGGAGCAAAGTTATCCTTTTGCTTACATCCATGCAAATCCACTAGCTAGTAAGTTAAAGGAAAGYGCTGAACAAATTGCACTCAAAGTTTTGAAGTGGAATGATTACTTGCATTTTGTGACTATTCTTCCCTATTACAAAGCTAAGTCAAAAGCAGACTGCGGGGAAGATGAAAGGGAACTGATTATCTCATTATAACCAACCAGAATCTGTGAAAAGTGTGCTCACATCACTTTCAGGGCTCTTTCCTTCTTATGGAAAATAAATAGGAGCAAATCTGTTGCACAAACTTCCATTTTACTTGCTTATTGATTAGAGTGTTGACTTCTTACTTCTAGATCTAAGTAGAATTGTCATGTAGAAAGTTACACAAGAAAGGATATTYTGGGGACTCCAGGTCATACTTAGCATGAAGAAGTACATCATATTTTGCGTTAGAATACTACAACACTTGAACTGATTTCATTTTAAGATAAATAGTCAGAACTTCTGTATATGGAAGTAAGACTTCAAACTATTCGACAGTACATTGTCTCTCATTGCTTTGTAGACAGTTTTGGAGCTGAATCACTGTCTAATAATTTAATTGGAGYCTATGCAAAATTTAACAACAGCAAAAATGGGCCTTCCATGTGAACAAGATGGACTGTGTTCAGTTACCAATTAAATGATTCACTATTAAATTAAGTGGTTGATAATATATCCAAAGCAATGTTACACATCAACTTCAGAAAACAATGTTGAGATACTCAATTAAAAGGTGACCAGAGTACTTAATTCTAACTTTTGTAACTGGAAATGAAGCAATTAGGACTAAAATATCTGAAACAGTTTGTTTTAATCACTTCCTGTTACAAACAAAACCCTTGCTCATTTTCCCTGAAGCTTTTGTAATCCGTAAAWGTAGCCCAGAGGCAATGAGCTTTTTTTATATTTTTAAATAACCAAAGTATTACATGGAATAACTATTTCTTCAGACTAAAATGAATACTAGAAATAGATTTGGAGTAATACAGAATTAATAATTTTACCAAGAAAAGCCACAGGCTGAATTTCTGTGTGTCCCAAACTCCCATTATAGCTGAGGGAATCCATTTCCCAGTAAACACCAAATAGAATAAGTATTTAGAATATGAGTAACACTATGCAAGAGACAGGGTGAGGTATAGTGTACAGTGATTTTATTTTAAAATATTAGAAATTATCTATAGCAAATGTTTCTTATCTTTTTTTGCAAAATCAGTCTGTTACAATTGGTGATATTGTGAGCTATAATTTCTCTGACACTAATGTGGATTCTTCTGAAAGAGGATACAAATAATTTAAAGTTTCTTTCTGCCACTTATAGATTTTCTGCAAAGCAGAAATACATTGGCAATCCTTAAATGTTTGCTTCACGAGAGAACAGAGAATATGTTCTTCCTCCTAGAAATCCCAAAGGCATGGATCACTTCAAAAGGATAGAGAAGACATGAGACACTGACTTGCTCATGCACAAACATAAAGTTGTGAAGCTTAATAAATAATCCAAGTCTAAATAATCCAAAAGTTGATGTAACTTGCAAATTTTCACCACTTCTCTGAAAGAAAAGGGAGCTTTGTCTCCATGTGCAAGCATACTCTCACCTTATGTCCCCAGCTTGTGATGAAACCTGGAGTTAAGTAGAGCTTTGAGGTGGATCTGCCTTGGTTGTCGTTTATACTAAACTCCCCAAATCTAAAGGAGAATTTTTAACTTAAAATAAAAAAAGATTTTTTTTAAAAAAAAATAAAAAAACAAATACAAACAAAAAAGTGGCCCACAACAAAAAGGACAAGTTCTAAAACCAAATACTAAAACACTGGGATTTTGAATAGAGCCAACTAAAACTGACTAGGTCAGACACAGTCGAAACAGAAAGATTTTATACATAACTCTGCTTGCTCACTCTGTCTTTGAGAAAGGTCCTTGATAAACCCTTGGTYTGAATTAACCCATGTCTTTATAAGTTGTAGCAAGCTTCTCATAGTCTCTGGGAAATTTCTTGCCATTATCTGTGATGTCTGGCCAGGCACTGCTCCAGTATCCTGCTGGAGCTTCAGTTTCCCCCAGCATTTTTCTGGCTCTCCTGACTGCTACATGTTGTATCCCGTGAAATCCTGTCTCCTCTGAGCACACTAACTAGCTCCCTGAGGAAAGAACAACCTCACCTAAGTGAAGCATGAACATGTTATGAAAAGTGCACAACTACATTTTTTCAGATCATCTATGCATCATGATATTGCATGGTATCTAAAGGAAAGATTTCTGTAATAATTTAATATGTTAATATTTAATCCATTCATCTTAAAACATCATTCAGCATACTATGTTTGTGATTTCGTAGTGCGTAGAAGTTTCATACTATTCCACTCTCCTAATGGAATATAACATAAACAGAGAGCAAAGAAAATACCATGTTTGTCCCTGGGGCAAAGTAGCATCCCAGCAGTATATACAAGTATTTATGCCTATCTGGCCTTCAAGAATATAGTAAAAGAAAATAAAATGAGCATGATTATGTTATGGGGAAAAGTTCCATCCAAATATATTAACTTAAGAGTTCAACTTGAGTTATATATATTTAAATATGTATATAGATCCAAGTCATTGAGATCCTTCTTACTGACTAATAGGGAAGAGCCTTTGACGTAGGAGAGCACCTTAATGCTGAGGGACAAATGTTTAAAACAAACAGGTTATAGCAAGACCAGAATGACATAGTTAAGTGTAAGAAAGTATTTGTAAATTGATCTATTTACCCTGCTAATGGTAAGGTTTATCATCTCCAGTAGTAATGACTAGGAACTATTTTGTTTACAGAGTGTAGAAGATTAAATAATATTACCTAACTTTCTTTCTCTCTTAGAAACACTGCATGATTATGTGGCTGCATTTTGAGAAGTCACAAGCAAAAAATCTCACTAATTTAATCTAGATCAGAATAGACTCCCCATCACTTCACAATTAAAAGAGATAAAAGCTGTTCGTTTTAATTTCAAAGGTTCGTGTTCATCAAATATTTATGTAATTTTCATAAAAAATAGTAATAAACATATTGTCTAATAAGGATCAAAGAAATGCAAATTTTTATAAATGTTAATATGAGAAAAGATCTTATTAAAACTTAACTATAAYATATAAAATATTCAGTGTTACATTTTTGTCAGCTCATATATTAGTAGTGTTTATATATTTGTATGCAAAATTTTGTAACAAAGTAGTTTAGCATGATCATTATATTTAGCCCTATTTGTTTATCCTGAAAATAAACTGACTTTTGCAGTATATAATATTTGTTATTTTATAGTTCCTAATATTTTTATACAGTCAAATGGTATTACCACAACCAAATTATAAATGAAATTTCACTATTGTTTGTTATTTGTATAAAGTCCTGTACATCATTTACTAACTTCTATACAGCCATATCTGGAAAATAGCTCTGTGTTCACGTACACCTACTCACATAAATCTTACTGACACTGAACAAATTTCTGAAATCATTAAATATTACCCCCAACAGTGTTTGTAGAGTTGAATAATATGTGTTCAATAAGTTGTGAATATCTCACATAGTTATATGTATTTAATTTATGTTTCAGCAGCAGAGGCCTAGTCTTTTTTTAAAGCCTAGAGAGTCAGCTATGGTGCAAAATTGGATCAGATACTGGTACATGCTAGTAGACCTCTGCAGTTAGGTAGAGCTGCAGCTTCCTGCAGCTGAAGAGACTGTGTTCTATCAGGGTGGAGGAACAAAAGATTGACAGTATCTTTGCAGAGACTATGCAGAGTCAAGATCCTGAGCCCCATGTGTAAGTAAAGATCAGGGAATACCTTCAGATGAACAGTGACTCCTATAAAAGACTCCATGAAAAGAAGGCTGAAAGCTGTAAGTTGTAGAAACAGAAGGAAAACTACTTACCTACAAGTTGCACATTGATAGCTACAGAGCAGACACTGTGCCCTGGGACAGGTGAGGAGGGATGCAGCTTCATCAAGACAAGCATCAGGTCAGATGAACCACAACTAAGGGTCTGTGTGAGGAGGAAAACGAGGTGATAGTTGCTAGAGACTTGATTTTGCAAGGGTGGATGTACTCATCTGCTGACCTAATTTGATGTCTCAGGAGGTTTGTTCCTTTCCAGGTGCTAGGATCCATTATGTTATGGAGAGACTTTCCAAGTTTTGCTCTTGGACTATTAGCCTCTCCTGTTCAACCATATGGGTATAAATGATACTGCCAGGGGCAACCCTAAGCATATCAGGGAAGATTGACTACAGAGATCTTGGGATGAGGATCAAGAGTACGGGATGTGGGATATCCTCAATCCTGCCAATGAAGAAGGAAAGATGGTAGGCTTTTAAACATAAAGGTGCTCTAACTACTTCTTCCCAAAAGAGATGAGCATAGAGTTTAAAACTGAAAGAAGAGGTTCCTTGATTGCTAGAGTCATAAAAGAATACTTGAAGAGACAGAAGAAAAAAAAANAAAAAAAAAAAAAAAAAAAAAGAAAAGGAAGAAGCAGACAGATAAACAGATATAGCTAATAAAAATAGCTAATACACAGTTTCTGACTGATTTTCAACAGTTGTGATATACAAGCAAAAGGAAGTTAGATATCTACAGACCTAATATTCTACTCTAGGGTAGCTTGTCATTATTGAGGACACAAAAGCTTTCCCACAACATTGACAGTCTCTTTAAATATATTGATTAATATGAAATCAAACTGAAATATCCAGTGTTCAGCTTAAAATATAAAGCATGATGCTCTGGAGATTCAGTGAGCAACTGTTTCTTAACCCAAACAGCATAGCATAAAGGAACAGTATATCATACCTGGGATTACCTTAGTAGTTTCACCCTTCTGCACATTGCAGAAAGGCATCAAAAGCACCAARTCCATTTGTATATTGCCAAATAGAGGGCCTCTGAATCTAATTTCTTCTCCATACAAGAGGTGTATATCCTTTGTACAGCTTTCCCAAATCTCAATTATCCCTTTCAGAGGAGGACAGAGTTTGCCACCTGGAYGCAGAATATGAATTACAGATGTTTTCCAATGACTGAGTAACACAGTAAGTTCTTATCYGAAACACTGCATATGGTTCAGGTCACAATATTAGTAAAAGGACATTCAAAAGGCAGAGAAAAAGGATGTGCAGTAGAAGACAACAAAAATTACTTGGGGATTTGGGGACTGAAGCTGTGATAAAAGACCAGTCAGGCACGGTCAACACAGCTTAGATACAGAAGATTACAGAGTAAACTTATTGAAATATAAATAACATGCTGAAGGGGAGTGAATACATTGATGTGAACTATTTGAAATGAGAGYCACATGAATTTTAAGATCCATGAATTAAAGTGATGGAATAGTACACAACTTAAGCCATAAACATTCTATTTCTTTTTAGAGAAGATGGTTTGGCTGAATGCTTAACTTGAGCACATATTCAGCTGTAGATATGCTAATGAAATCAGAAGTATAAACCTAATTGCTTTCTTAGCCTTTGTGCTGGCTAATATTCTTGTGTATTCATTGCACAGCATTCATGGCTAACTCTTGAGCATTATTTTTGGTGTTTCTTTCTGAAGCTATATGAGAGAAGTGGGAATTCTTCTGAAGACTCTTTTCCAAAATAAAATTAATTTAAGTTGTAACTTCTTGGAAGATTTTCTAAACACTTGTACTTTCTACATACACATTTTGGTTACTTTTTCTCACCTATTTTTTGGCTGTGGTGAAGTGAGTCTGCTATGTCTAATCAAATTCTTATATTTTCCCAAATCAMTTGAAAATTTGTAATCATACTGGAATTTTGAATTTTGTTCTGCAGAAATCTGAACCAGACACTATCAAGAAGCTCAAAAATCACCATTGCTTTTAAAAARCTTGTTAAAAAGACAATATAGAGATTGTAATTGTTTTTGAATTGTCCCGAGGTGAAAGTAGACCCAGATGCAAATTACAACGTGTATCTTCTTCTGACAGCTAAATAGACTTAAGCCTACTTTCATTCATTTTGGACTAAGAATCTGCACTCAGTTACTATGGATCAACAGATGAGTAGTGTCCTGGTTGTACTTTGGCCCAAATTTCACCTCAGGTAGCTAAATCCACAGTTTAAAAAAAAAAAATTGTTAGACTGTGCATGAATAGAACAGAAAACAAATATTAATAGTTTGGTCAAATCTAATTTTAATTTAAAATTCAATTCCCTTTATTAAAGGATATTCCAAGTCAAATATGAATTCCCAGCCTCTACGTTAATCAATGTAAAGCTAGACAAGAAAAAAGCATCTTCATCATGAGAAATGTGTGTCTTTGTCCTAGTTAAAGCTAGTTTGTTATTGAAGTCTGAAACTTTATTTTAAAAACACAGCAGCAAATAATAATAATAATAATAATAATAATTTAAGAAACAGTCACCAATCTGGAGAGCATCAGCAAAAAGAGTCAAAGAGGAAGATAGTCAAGACCACTTTCAAAGAGGTATTTTAGCACAGAAAGATATGCAACTTTAACTCTTTTGATCTTTATTGCTTCCATTTAATTAAAACAGAAAAAAATAGGTTTCATGGTACTTGATAGTATCCTTATTAGTGTAAGATACAAATGCAATATATCCTTCTACCTAATGTCCTCTCACAGAGAAAACGAGTGACAGAATAGGAGGAGAATTTGGTTGCAAACTCTCCTCACTGATTGTAAATTTTATTTCATTTGTTTTGTTTTGTTTTGTTTCGGCAAAGCATTTGTTTACTCTCACTAATACATAAGGGAAGAATTTTAGCAGCATTCCTCTCAATGAAGGAAAAAAGAAGTTTCTTTTTTATCTCTATCCTCTTTTGTGAAAATGAGGGTTTAGRATAAACATAAGAGATAATATCTACAACTAAATAATATTTTAGACTTTTGTTAACAAACATGTTTTAATTGGCCATGTCAAATAGTATTCATTAAATGGAATTGGGAAGGAAGGAAAGGAGAAGGATTTTTTTTTTTTTTTTTGAACTTCCTCCTGAACCCTGAACTGTCTATGTCGAGGAGGCCTTGCAGATCCTTGCACTGCTAAAGAGTTCTGAACTCGTAGAGGAGCAATTGCAGAGCTGAGCATGAACCAGGTGCTCTAGTATGTGATATGTTCCTTAATTCCAGCTAATTCCTTCTTTCCTGTGGTCAGCAAAGTGAGTTCCTCCTTTCTGTTCTTCTGCATCACCTTGTCTTCCTGAAAGGCAAAGATATAAACTCACTCTGATCAGGGTTTAGGTTGGAATGCATGTCTTGGAGCACTTAGATTTCAGGTCAGGTAACTCCTTTCTCTCTTTTTTTCTAGCAGATTAAACRAGATACTTCTGACTAATGCAACGGACAAAGCAAACAGACAAGTAGACCTGGAATGTGTCTACATTGCAGACATTGTCTAACCAAGTATGTGCTAGACTAGTGCCAAGAGATGCACTATTGCTTCTGGCCAAAAGTTGACCAATATACCTTCATTTTTCCTAATGTGTGCTCCATAGTTCAACTTTGCTGCAATTTAATCATACTACATTTTATCTCACCCCCAGTGCTCACATCATATGTTTTTTTCTTACACTGTTCTTGCAAGCAGGAGTATCTTGAGTAATTTTGAGTAGAAATGTGGATATGATTTTCATACCTTCATTYATTCATCTTTTCTGCAAAGTGAGCAACCCATACCTTTCAGTCTTTTCCTGACAGTCATGCTTTCTCAATTTCTAGAGAAGGGAGAAGCCCCAGAACTGGGACAATCAGAGTTTTCCTACTAAGACACATCTTTTCTGAATAGTCATGAATAAACTGGAGAAAGTACCCTAGTTGCAGTTTTAATACTTTACAATTGTTAGCTTAAGAAACAATATTTATTTTTATAGATACTAGCATGGACGTTTACTATTTTTAGATTGCCAKGCAACTGCTGATGCTGAGGTTATGATCCGCTGTAACTTCAAGAATCTCCTCTGTGCAATTACTATGTTGCCTAAGTATTCCGTATTTTAGTTTTGTGTCACTGATTATTCCTACCCAGTTGTGCTATTTCTCCTTATCCTTACAGAGGCTCATTTTCTTTTCCTCTTTGATGCCATTGCTCTAATCAATCAGATTCTTTATGTTTTATTATTTTCCAAAGTGTTTGAAGCTCTTATAAATCAAATGAGTGTTTTCTGAAAATTCAGTATGGAATTTTATTTTCTTTTCAAATTAGTAATAAAGTATCCTTTGATTATTAAGTCAGTAAGATGTGAGTAGATCCATGATGTATGCTTACCAGTAATGGAACTGGAYCTTGTTTAGACTTAAAAAGAACACATTATTAAATGAAGCTAATTACTTTATAAGCCTTGCTCACAAAAACTGAGACTTCACATATGGATTTAATATTTCCATTTGCCCATATGCGTTGGCAAAAAATGCTGTATCTGACACACTGTATTTTATTTTCCAGAATTTCTGTTTCTTAGTTTAGATAGTTGTGATTTTATACAAAAGTGTTGATAAAAATTTTAAGACTTGTCAAATAAGTAATGGAAAAGTGAAATATAATTTATTGATTTTTAGTTTTTAGATGTATAAATACCATAAAACTTATTTTATATCTTGATATGATTTATCACCTACTGTTAGCCTTTATTTTAAGGCAACAGAACTTCCAGGCTACTTTCTATGGGAACAGTAACAAAAAACAACAAACAAACAAAAAATCTCCTGAAATTTAAATGAGATTTTCCAGACTCGCTTCATTTTCCCAGTATAAACAAGCCTTCCTCTGGTACATTTGGGTTTTTCTACTGAGCATTTGTGCACACTAGAACAAGCACAGGTGTTGAAACTCATGCCACAAAGAGATAAACTAGAAGATAGATTGACCTAAAAACTGAAATGTTTTAATCAAAGGATTCAAAGAACATAAAACCCCCCTCTCTCTTATAGGKTTTTTTATCTCAGTCAATACCACTTGCCAGTTCACAAGTAAGTTTAATTTTCCATAAATAAAACAGTTCTAATCTCTACAGTTGAAATTAAACTTTTCAAACGCATACTCCCTGCAGCTCACTGAGGAATGTTTGAGATTACAGAGTACAAAAATTATTATTTAATATTTTAAGGAGCAAATGTCTACAGTAGATTGTACTGAAAACAAGTAGTCAGTCATTCTCTTSGTTATTCAAGAACTCTGCATATTTYCCTAACCAGGAATAGGCAGGTTATTCACGACTGTGGGAAGAATTGTGGCTAAGAAAGTTTCTAGCATGCTGGTAGTACTAACAGGAATAAAATGTCCCACTGTGGGAAGCAGCTAATAAAACTATTAGGAATTTTTATAGTTCTTGAGAACGATGAAAAATCAAAAGTCAAAATTAACAAGAATTATCTGAAMAAAAGTCTTGTCACATATGGTCCAATTTTCTACAATTTTCTATCCCTGGAGGATTCATTCAAACGTGATATATTTGGGCATACATTTTTTCACCCCATCAGAGCTTTGTTTTTGTTTTAAAGTTAATTTATCTGTAATTTCACCCTAAATAGTTGTGATTGAAGCTTCCTCTCTGTTCTTTCAGGTAAATTATCAGTACTTGGAGGTACATTGGAGTACTACAATAGAGGCAGATGGGATGTGGTTACCAATTGGAAGTAGAGATTATAAACTGAAGATACCTAATGTTTTCAGGTGATGTGAGGATCTATAAATAGAAAAATGTAAGGATTCATCAAAATGTTAAAGGATTTTGTTAGTCACCTTTTACGGACTTAGAAACACTCCCTAGACTTCCAAGATCACAAATTGAAAGCTGCTGATTTACACACTTTCCACAGTTTCAAAATGGATAATCTTTTTTCTGAGGAGCTAGGAATCAAGGGAACTTGTCTTCACCTACAAAGACTTACTCTGTTTCCAATCAGTTTGCAGCTGATCCACCTATTAACCTTTCCTGACTTTCAAACCACTGATTAACTGTGGGAAGATCATAAACACCGATCTGTGGCATGTGTTGAAGACCTACAAGCAAYAGATCTGGGAAGAACTTTTATTAAGATCATGTTACTATCTTTAAATTGAATCTTGTTCTTAATTTTTTTCACAGATAGAAAGTTAGATTTTTATTTACAAACCTCTTCTAGAATARATTTTGCCGGAGTACTTACTAACTTCTTTCATTCATTTCTGCAAACATTTATACAAGCACATTTTTGTTTGCAAAGTTGTTTGCAGAAGAAACAGTTGTGACTAAATATTTGCACAAATGTTCACTTAAGTATTTACCTTAACCGCCCTTGTGAATTTGAGTATGACACATCATCAGGGAAAAAGAAGACTTTGTTGTTTAACTCCTACGTGTTTTCTGTATTTCATAAGTTTGGAAATTGGCAAGAGCTCTGTACTGTATCCAGTTCAATTTTGTCTCAATGTCAAAATAGACATATGACAAAAGACTACCAATAAACATGCAAAAATATGGATTTTTTTTCCAATTAGAAACAAATTCTTATCTCTAAAGACAGCCATAATGATTTTGGAAATGCTTTAAAACATTATTTAATCCTTCCTAGCATTAAATAAAACCAGAATTAATTCAGTGTTGTTTGGGTTGACTCAAGATACTTCACTCAACAGCTGAGAAACTGACTAGCAAAATATGAATAAAGTCTTCCTTGCTATCTCTTCTTCACTCCCACCCATCTCTCAGCTTCTTGTCTTAATAACATATATTTTCTCAGATACATATATGAACATGCATATACACTCACAACCAGTCTCCTGTTATTTCCTTGCTTGTCAAGGTTTAATCTAGCCATTCTACTTTTGCAAAGAAAGTTTAATTGAGAAGCAAAGAAACATACTTATCAGTAGTGGACKATGAAGGTCCAGAGAGCTACATCTGTCAATGAATTTGTTTTATTACAGATGTTTGAAGATTAATTCAGATGACTTTTAAGATATACAATGTAATATTGTATGTAATAATGTAATATTGTAAAAGCAAGAAAAACAAATCATAGTTTTGAGCAATCTGGAAATTATTACTATAATTATTCAGTAAACATGAGAAAATTCCAGTAATATAGCTCCAAAGACAAGTCACAAAATTGCTTAAAAATCAGCTATTTTTCATCCTTAGTTGTTAAGGTATTTTCTAGGAAAGAATGGAAGTCAGTTAGGGTGACCTCCTAAGAAAAGGGAGATTATGACTTTGTCTGGAAAAGTAGTAGAATGGAATACACTSATGAACAAGCGTAGCAAGAAACATTTAAAAAGCATTTCATGTAAAACAAACTTCACAACATCCTAATCAGGATTTATAACTTTTAACTGAGAWTTTTTGTCCTATTCAATCAGCAATAAGGAGAATACAGCTATTTTTTACAAATTCTGGATCTAGCTGTGAATACAGTACTCTAGTGAAAGAAATGACTTCTAAACAACCAGTGTACTGAGAATGGTTTCATTTGTACATTTTATCCTAGTTGACAAATTTAGTATATAAAACATAGTACAAGAAATTAATCATTAAGACTATGCTTTTGCTTTTAGGTTGAATCTTGTTCTTAAGGCATTCACTTCTAGGAACAGAGTTTCTGTTTACTTGTTGTGCATTTGMAGATCCCAGTGTATTCATGGAAAATTTGCAGAGAAGGAAAATAACAAAAATTGCTGATTAAATGGTTCACTGTGTATTGCTCATGCAGCTTTGCGTGCACATAATTTGCCTAAGTAAGTCCCTAAGATGACTCAGTAATTTTCTTACATTTCATAATGAGATATGTTTGAGCATTTGTATAACTAATTACATACCAAACTATACTAATTCTCATGAAACTTGTTCACAGTTCACTCAGTATGCAGTAAAAAAAGAGAAAAAAAAATCTACCTCAGTATATGTTTATTTTCTTGAAGAAGGCATCACAATATAAGACTCTAATGCAACTACATTACTACAATTTGATCCAAAATTGAAAAGGCACTCTATTTTTCTTGTTAGTGTTATACTTTTAAAACATGACATTTACCTTTTCTTAGTGTTTAAAAGAATGCTTCCCAAACATTGCTTATAGATTTCCATTCAGCTAACTCTACAGTCTGTGAAAGAAAACCTTAAGAAACCACATTGCTTTGAGTGAATATAGAAGAGTCCAAACATGTCTTTTCAAGACTAGGACTATGTTTTAGTGCCTTTGGCCAAAATTTACTTGCTTTTTGTCTCCCCTTGGACAGCTTATTGTGTCTAAGCCTTTGGTTAAAGTAATGTAAAGCATTCTTTATTCATTGGGACAAAGGACTTTTTGAGGACTGATGGGATGGAGGATGGATTCACAACAGAGGATTAAAAAAAGTAAGGCAGAAAGGATCAACAAAAATCTCTAGGTAATTCATTTTCTTTTTTTGGTGAGGAGAAAGAACTCTTATTGATAAGCTAAAATAATTGATTCTTAGTATTTCATTGATGCTTTTCATTATATAACTGTCACTAAATAGAAAATGCTTAATCTGAAAATCTTTCCAGTATATTTAGGACTAATTTTAGAGAGTTAGCCATTTCTTTAATCTCAGTCCTACAAACTAGGATAAAAAAAGGAAACCTACAGTGAAGCCTCAGAGCAGCAAGGTACCCTCACAACCGCAGAAAAAGCATAGCTTGGGAGGGAAGTAAATTCAGCTGAAAACACTATAATACACATACATAATTTCATAGCTACATAAYTATGAATAATTGAGTCGGATATCTAAAGCTACCTTTGGGAGGCCTACTCTGGGCAAAACCATACCTTTGACTGCTGTGTGGCTGTATGCTGCAGTGAATGTTTCACAAAGTAGTGCTGGGTGAGATACTTGAGTTCATACTGGTATCAGAATATGTAGAGAAGCATTTATGCAGAACTACATGGGAGTTAGATGTTCCTACTAAAAGACAGGGTACATGAGGTTGCTCTTGAAATGGACTAATACCTCTTCATAGTTTCTGTGCATGTTTGCCTACTTAAGTTGACCCAGCTTTACTGGATCTAGAGCACAAGCTAGCTCACCCACGGTAGGTAAAACATGCCCACAGAGCACTGCACCCATGCTTAGGCATGTCATAAATATTATAAGTATTATGTTTCACACCTACAAGCGGATTCAGTGCCTCTTAAATCCTCACTGACAGCTTGGCATTTGAAYTGTCCTTTCTCTGGTTTAGACAATATCTGTTTAAGAAACTGAATATTTTTAGTCTTGGAAACTGAGAGAAGTTTTTGTTTTTCATTTTGGTATCCTGACCCCCTATTTTCATTAAAAATGAAATGAAATAAAATAAAATAAAATTTAATAAAATAAAATAAAAATAAATAAAACTTCATGGCAAAGTTTTCAATTCCCCAAATATTTTTATTCTTTTCACAAAAGTGAAACCATTTGCACTAGTCCCTGTATCCCCTTTTATTCTGCCCCCTCTTTAAGTCTCTTTAAATGTAGATACTTGGGTGAAAAAATTGTGTGACAGAGAGGCTTAGCTACTGAAAGCATGTGCTATGATAAGACCTATGCAACACTCTTTTTTTTTTTGCTGTTCATAGAGCATTAACAAAGAGATTTAAGATTAGCAAGCCAATAATAGATGCTCATTATCTGAAAAAAAAAGAAAAAAGAAAGTTCAGCACTTCCCTCAAACAAGAGATTTATATTCTTGTTTGCCCTATGTTAGGTCGTTTCCAAATAAAGTGTAAAAAACTAACATATTTAGTCAGCAGAGACAGAGGGAAATATTGCAGTGCTACAGAGGAGAGATTTCTTCAGTATTGATTTTCAGACTCTAAAGAAGGATATAGGATTACAGAATAAGATATAAAATCTAAGAAATATAGCCGAAATGATCCTATTTAAGGGGCTCAAATCGTACAAGAATGAAGGGTTGCTGCTGTTACTTCAGAAGCTCTGGACGGAAGGAAATGATCTTGACTGGCAGGTTTTGCTAGCTCAGAAGCCGTGCTTGGATGCGGGGAGAGAAACCTTCCTTTCTCCAGACGTTTCCAGAGGAACAGAGAGGCCGGCAGGTAGCATGGGCCGAGGAAGGGAGGAACGGTCGCCTCCCTCCCRAGGGTTCAGCTATCTCTGATTCCAGATGTGGTTTGGTGCAACACAGCCCTGTGACCTTGGCTCGGATTTATTAAGAAATTATTTTTAGGGTGTGAGAAAGTATGTGAGCTCAAGCCAAGCAGGATAAGAAAAGTAAAAAGAAAAGTGAAAACCCAGAAGTGTCATTGCTAAAATAGCAATAGCAGCTTTTCAAAAGAGAAAATACTGACACGAAGAGGAATAAAAACCTTGGGTGGCATTCAAAAAACAAGGAATCAGAAGATAGTAGCACAGAAGCATTATGGATCACCCGGATCTAAGTGATCCCTGACTGATGACTGTCCAGTCAACAGACACTCGTTGACTCTTTCGTCGGGGCTGGAGTGCATACTAATGCTCAGCCTAGTAGCTTCTTAGTCCAAGTTATCTACTGAGTGTGAATTAGTCAGTAAAAATTATGTTGTAATCTCACTCTGTACATGTATTTATTTTCGAATTGCCTGAACTAAGTGACCCAGAGAAAGAGAGAGAGGGAGAGTTACAGAACACAGGAGGACCTGCTGCACTGCTGGAGCAAATTGCRTCCGTTCGCGTATTGTAACACAGGCTGAAGTATGCAGGGAAGCAGCAGCTCTAAAAGGGAAATGAGCATTTGGCCTAGGCTATGTTTTCATGCTTCACCTCATTTTCTTTAATGTAAAACTCTGACATAAAAGATATGCATCACTGGAAATTCTTCCTTGGGAAAACCACAGGGCTGCTAATGTTGTTCTTTCTCTTCCAAAGTAACTTTATAAAAATAAATGTAAAGAGAGTGTCAAGAAAGAAGCTGAAAGAATACAAAGAAAGGGAAAGTCTGAAGAAGAGGAAAAGAGATAAGCAACAGGAGCATAAAAGGGGATAGAATTGAGAAAGATGCAACAGAAGAAAAAAGGTGTTGAAAGAAGAAAAAAAYGTTGAAACCAAATATTTTAACATTTTTGGTTATTGTCTGCTATACCGATATGTCACACTTCCATCCACTGTAGGCTACTAAAACCACATTTTCTGAACATTTTGCARTACAGAAACTTATTAATGCATAAAGAAACTCATGCAGCTATCTGCACGATTGACTGTGCCTTATGAGTTCTGCCAAATGACCCTTGATAGTAATCATACAAATAAATGAGAGCTCTGAAAATACTCGTCCCCAGGAATTCCATGAAAATATATTTCAGACAGATGTGAAAGCATATCATGTTATGCTTATGGAATCCTTCCTGAAACTRCCTTCAGAACCACCTTGTTCTTGTATTATTTATCATTCTATTGTCTCTGATCTATAATTCAAAAAGGAAAATCCTTTGATTAATATATATGCAATATATGTCCAAATCAGTGCAGAAAATTTCAGCTGCTAGCTGTCCATTATTGTTATCCAGACATGACAAAATAAAGGTGGAGAATACTGATTAGGTCATCCTGTCTGAATTCCTGCCAATAAAGGACATCCCGTGCTTAATGCTGCTGTTGTTCTTATTATTGAATAACTAGAATTGCTATACTCTCTTAACATACAACTGTAACTACTGAAATTAAAAAGTCTTACTCTCCTRCTGTAAACTAGTCCTGTCCTGTACGAAACATGAATTATATCACAATTTGCTCCAGGGTCAGTCTGCAATCAGGTATTTCTTTCAGTCTTCTCAGTGATTACACCCATCCATTAAATTACAAAAAATCCATAAGAATGAAGATAAGTATTCATAAATATACTGCTGATGAGTTGAGCTCTAACGTTCTAATAGGTATCATTATATTAGATTATGATGTATTATCTCATGTTTCTCATTAAGATTTCATTACAAGTTTCTAATTATAATGGTACTCCCTAATGCTACCAGAGGAAAGCATGTGCTATGGCTAAAAAYCTAAACTTTTATAGGGCAGGAATTTGAAAAGTCACAGATGGCATCTCTGTACCTAACTTACATTGAAATTCTGTAACAGTTARCTACCTAACTGCTATTTATCCTCTAGGAATATAACTGAAGCTTAGGTATTCTTCCAAGTTGCACAGCTTGAGGAGAAAAAGGTTTAATTTTTTAAAAAAACAAYGCTAAAAACAACCCCTGATCATTTTTAAATTATATGACAGCAGGTAATAATGGATTAATAACTCTTTTTCTAATTACAGAGCATAGAACTTTTGTCTTTTCATAGCAATTCTAACTTTATATCTSTATGTACACCGTATGTGTTTGGGAGTATATATCTATCTACATAGGAGTAATTGTGTATATGTATATATCTACATATAAGCACACAGATATCTACTTATGAAATGAGCATGACTTCCAAAATTCTAAAATGAGAGCTGACTGAAGTCCTCTTCTTCTAAACAACAATCTGGATAAAAACTTAAATTTCTTCAATCACATTGGTTTTAACTAACATTAACTCACTCGTAACTTGGAGAGAGTGAAAAAAGTCTTATCTGGAGGGAAAAGTGATATGTAAAAAAAAAAAGAGATGCTAAGACATGGCTAATAGGAAGATTGTCTTAAGGATTATACTTTCCAACTAATTATAAAAAAAAAAAAAAAAAAAAAAAAAAAAAAAAAGAAAAGGAAAAAAAAAAGAAAACTTTCCAACTAATTATAAAAAAAAAAAAAGAAGGGACAAAGATGATGTAGGCACTATCCCATGGTGGCATGTGAAAAGTGGGAAGTAACAGGGAGAAAGAGCAAAAGGACAAGGAATCTTAAAACCAAGAACAAACGTGAAATTTGATTTTGTTTGGCAAAAAAGCCTGCATGAGACCCCTGAAGACTACTGCTATGTGATGCCAGAATTGGGTAGCAAAGGTTATTGTGTACCATGGTATAAGTCTGTGACACTAACAACCAGATTTGGACATACTAGGAAACACTGCTGTTGTCCTCTCTCCTATGAAGTCAGTCTAGGTAGGAGTAGGATTGTCTAAGACTTATTGTGGCAAGGACAGAACTAAGATCTCTTCCTTTTCTATCTACAGACAATACCTTTCTGTTACTTGATATACGTGAGATGATTTCTCTATCAAATGAGAAAATCTGGATAATTTTACAAGAGGAAATCTGACAGGTAGTAATGCATGTTCCTGCTGGATTCTATCCTAAAGGCTCCTAGGTAATGAGAGAAAAATATAAAGCCTGTAACAAATAACTGGGGAAAATATTATGAATATAATATATATTTTTAAGAGAGATGAAACGTGTTCTATATATCATTTTTAATGCTTTAATATTAAACCTTTTGCAGTTCSTATGGCTGCTTTTCAAGTGTTCTTMCAGACGAAGTGAGACAATTCCTTTTCACTTTGTATTATCCACCTTTCTTCGCCTAGAGAACAACAGCATACAGATACATTCATCAGTTTTGCACGGCACGTATACTTATTTCATTTCTACTACTGCTTCTCTAAATAACTGAAATGAAAGTGGCAATAAATCAGAAATCTTATGCCCACAAATGTGTTTCTTTATAATACCTGACAATACAGATACTTGCTAACAGTACTAATAACAGGTCACATGGCACAGAACAGAGTTGTAAGTACATGCATTTTTACATGTGATATAGCGTAACTGATGTTCAAATGGAATCTGTTTCACTGAAAAAAATTTAACATTTATAAAATTTTGTTGTAGCTTTTTCCCTCTAAGCATATAGGTGAACATTTAAGTCATGGATAATCCTCAAATTTTGGAAAAAAWTGTCAAAATATTTTTGCATGTATGTACAATATGTGTTATACATACATACATACATACATATGTATATATATTTATACACCTACACGACAAACTATTGTAGATATCACAGTCACTAGTTTTACTGTGAAGAACAATGTGATGTCTTAGGCAGGGTGGTGAATCTATTACTTTCTATTTTAATGCACTTCAAAAGGTTTATCAACATTTTGTTGCCACACATTCATARAATTAGATATTAGTGTTATATAACATTATATGATACAGATAGAATTGCCAGTGATATTTTTAAATGCAAAAAGATAGTTTAGCTTTGATTTTTTTTAATTTCATTTTTTTTAAGTATATTTCATGCCACACTGTCTAATTATGTTACTTCAGAAATGCATCATGGTTAGTCATCTAATACTGAATGGTGACTCATTAGGCCTCTGATCTAGTCATGGTATTTATTCCTGGATGACCTTAGGCAGTCACTACATGTCTCCATATCTTAATTTCCTCACTCATAATACCAGAAAACTAATTTCTAGCTTCACATCAAAATTGCTGATGAAATGCTGTAGAATAGTTAAACACTGCTACTAGTGTGTCACTGTTCTTGCAAGTCTTTCTTGACTTAGCCATTTTGGTGTATTTTCTCAGGGTAAGGTTCTCCATCATACAAAGAAACTATTCTCATTGTAGCAATAGTATATTGCTGAATAAAGCTGGCCTGGGTTCTGCCCCCAGAGACAACGCATGCCTGCTCCAACTCAGTCTCTGATCATCTACCCCTTTGGGGCTCAGTGTGCAAAGGAATTCAAAAAGGTGGAGCTCTAGGAGCAAGAATATGTGAAACAAGCTACCGCAGGGGTATAAGAAGTATAAGAGGTACAAGAAAGTGATGTCACTGGCAATCCAAAAGGGGCTGGAGGAGAGAGAGGGCGAAAAATATTGAAAAAACAGGTGAAAGCAGTGATGCGCATGAGTGGTGGTGTTCAGTTGTTTTGAAATCGTAAAAAAAAAAAAAAAAAAAAACATGTTGGCATACATGATATTCTCATGCTATCTTACTTCCTTGGAGGACAACACTCCAAATCTTTATTACCATAGAACTGGTGGAATACAAGGGATAGTAGAAATTAATCTCACCAAAGGTTAGACTTCTGCAGCTAGCTATTTCTCAGCCCATGGTTCCTTTTATATTCCACTGACTTATTTTAGGCTTCTGTTTTAGGCTCCTTTTCTCACCACAAACTTTAGGAGGAGACAAGGGTGGCTAGATGCCTATACTTCACCATGCAGATACTATGTACCTACCGATATGTAGTTTTAATGATGTTCATGGAATATGGGTATTGTGCTGTAACCCGTCACCCTGCACATTCTCTCAGTCACTGTTCACAGAAATCATTTTATTCAAGGTTTGTGCATGAAACTGTCATCCAAAATACAATWTATATTTTTTGACTTTTAAGATGGCATAGAGCAACAAACTCTTTTTACAGAAGACTTTCACAAAATCGTTCATTCCAATTACAGATAAGGTAATATATATGYGAAATGGTAATATATGCGAAATATATGGAAACCCCTGGAGGACACTCTCGCAGATGATATGGCTGACTGATTGGGAAAACAGACACAAAAAGACAAAACCAAAAGCACAAATCTGATCTGGAAGGAAGTCTGTACACCTTTCCCTGTAGCAAATGTCCAGTTGAATACATTAGGCTGACAGAGAGTGGAGGACAAAACACGAAGCACCTCTAAGCGTCTGACTCCAGATACAGTCCGGAAAGCTTCCTTGTTTCTTAAAAAGGAGACTATATGACCCAAGAGACTGTGGTAGAGAAAAGCAAACAAGCATCCTCTGGAAGCTTTGAAAAAGAATACCTTATTGATCCAGTCTCTAGTGAGAAGTCTAACTTTGGAAGAATGGGAAAAACACTAATCTTGTCTGTAAGAAGTTTCTTGGWACTGGGTTACATTTTGACCATTAACTGAAAATTTGAGTTTATAGTAAGTAATATGCTTCACTTTTTTCTCTGCCATGAATGTGTGTCAGTATAAGCTAATGTTTGAAAAGCAACAAAGATAAATATGGAATTAGAAAGAGCTTGCAGATACAGCAGCAAAGGCAGAAGACATACAGCAGGGACTGAGTGAGGTATTCATAAAACTGTTATATAAAYGAGGTCAGCCGCACTGAAAAAAAAATCAAACAAATGTGATATTTTTACTACAGTTTTTTTATACTATTTTCCTCAAGGTTGAAAAAAAAATGCTTTTTTTAAAGAACATAGAAATTAAGAAGATAGTAAATAGAAGTAGAAAAAAGAAATACAACTTTATTTTATTGTTTTTTTTGGAAGAAATTAAAATGTATTTCCCAATTACATTTAGCTACAGTCCTCCCTGCTTGTATGTTCTCCCCATGAACAACCCCCCCTCCCCCTTGGATATTTTGAAATCCATGGTAAGAATCCACAGGTTTTTATATTCCTTCTTCTTCTTCTAATATCATAAAACTTGTAAATCCAAACCAGCATTAAGGAGACAGATTGATAAGATAATTAATTACACACAAGCCACTGTTAAGTTGGACTGACTAATTTTGTGTTCAGATGCAAATTTTGTCATAAGGATGCCCACAGGAGCTGTGTTAACACATACAGCAGGAAAATCTTGTTCTTTGGAAGAGAACTATTTTATCTCTCAGGTTATGTGGATTTAAATATATTTTATGTGAAGTGTACCATTGCTACAATCTCAGGTGGTATTCTTGGAGATAAATGATTGTTACACAAGTAATGGMTTTTCTATTTCTGATTATTTAAAGACTCCTGACTAACATATAGGAGGATCTTGAGGCTAAGGTATCTATAAAAATGTAATTAAGAAAAGCGATAGAGATAGATAAGCTGTAATAAAATATTTGAGAGTATCAAGCTTCATATAATGAGATTTTTTTTTAAGTTAAAACAAGGTTGACTTTAACTGTAGAGGAATATGAAAAAAACAAAAGCATAAAGTAGATACACAACAGTGCAAGCACCATTATATCTGTAAGTGCAATATTATATATTTAGGAATAGCATACATGAAATATGTAAAAGTCTTTCACAGATATAATTGTTTTTTCTAAAATACAACAGATRCAAAGAGCAGGATTAAAATTCTTTCTTACTAAAAAAAAAATTACATTCAAATGTATCACATAATTAAACAAGCAGCACACAGTCACAGATGCATCTTTCTCAATCACATAGGAATGTCTAAATTGGAATGGAACATAGAAAAGGTGGAGATGCAGACATACTACACTGCAAGTAAAGAAGAAATTTTACCAGAGAGCTGAAAGAAGGATATGAAACAACAAAGAAAGAGAATAGTTTATGTACTGAAAACAGAAAAACAAGGGAAAGGAAATTGTCAGAGGAAAAATACACTAAAGTAAATGTATTTCTATATTTTTCCTCACAGAATTCCTTTGTAAGTCTGAAAAATCAAAAGTATTTTTGAGATGAAAAATACTARAACTGTTTCTCTCTCATATAGACATTCCTAAATAAGTTTCAGATTAATGCAAAAGATATATGTTGGGGTAAAAAATAAAACAAATGAATTATTACATAGTTTGAAGGATTTAAATAAGAACAACAGAGATTACTTCTGTTCATAAATTTTTTTTGAAATGAAAAAATCTCTTAAAAATTCAAAAGTTTGAAAAGTCTGGTAAAATTCATGAAAATCAACCATGAAATATGCTTTTAAAAATCATCAATTTGAAAATAATTTTCTTCTTTTCTGCRTAGTTCTGCTGTAAGGTCTCCAGTGTGAGAACTTCAGCAATTGTTTGCTTATGTGGGGTCAGCATTATTGGACCTCAATAATCTATTATCAAGCTGCTAGATGCTAATGAAGTATGTAGAGTAATTTTAATATGCTATTTGTCAGCAGTATTTAAAGCAAGAAATTTGAAGAAAAGACTTCATTTCATACATACAGGATGCATTTCAAATTCTGCTTTCAGGTATATATATATATAAAATCCAAGCAATTTATTTACTGAATTGCTTCAGTTTAACCCTGACCAAAATTCCAGGTTTGACATGAAAGTTTGCTAATTGCTGTGCATTGACTTTGCAATATGCATGAACTAGACTTGAAAATAAAGGAAACAGCAAACAAAAAATTTCCAGAAAAACTCACCCTAGAAGCATAATCAATCTTCTTTCCAGCTGGGTGGGATAATTTAAACAGAGGAGGAGATAGGTTGGATAGGAAAAAAAAAGAGGAACACCAATTTCCAAATGTGTAACTTGTATTTCACACTTAAATGCTCTGCCAAAAGACCCTGTGATTACCTTATCCCAGAAAGGCTATCATAAATACTTGTTTCATATTTATTTCAGTCTGACAAGGATTGCTGTCTTAACACTGCGGAAATTTTGAAGAACTTTGAAAAACAATCAGGATACAAGGTAGAAGAAGCATCACAATAACTGACAATGTAATATGAGGCTTTGCAAGTATAAAGTACTGAGGAAATGCATGAGATGAYCTAAATATGCCATGAGCGTCTTATATGATAGTTTTTCAAGAGAAGAAAATTTTGTATGTGATACACATTCTACAGATATTCACAGAGCACTGAGAAATTGTTTAGCCAGCATCATGCTGCCAAGAACCTTCTTCAGAAAGCAAGCCATGACAGTTGGGATCCATATTTAGCTTTACTGAACTTGCTTTTATCACAAGAATAGACTTCAGATTATTTGGAAGAAGAGCTGAAAATCTTTTTAAAGAAACATTAATTGCTACTATAATTGGTGAACAATAACTGCATAACCTATTCTGTCTTGTAGTGTTGAACGCGGTCTGGCAGYCATGTTTTCAGTTTGGCCAGAGGTCTAAATGGTTAATTTTTACCACTTGCATTAGCTTAGAGGAAAGTCTCATAAGAACGGGAGAGGCAATAGGTGCTTCCAAGAATCTGTTTAAGTTTTACATGATTCACAAAGTTGCACGAGATTTAAAAACTAAACAGTTCTGGAGAATAGGAGGGAAATGCTCATAAACAGAGTCTACTTAGGGCACAGCATTCTCCTGTTCCTTGCCAGTCATGGACTGAGAGAAGACAYAGAGACCAGCATGGTTGCTGTGTTCTTTGTTTGACTAGTAATATATTCTGCTCAACAGGATGGCTGATTGTAACCTGAAGAAACTCCTTTTCATGGCAGATGAAAGCACTATGACTCCTCCACAGCTTATATAGTCATTAATGCATAATGGACGAAAACTTGCAAATGAAAATGAACTTGCCCTTAAACAGTTTATCTGAGAAGGGACCACCAGGACAGGACGAGGCTTGTAGGTCTTTTGACAATCTAGAGCTGCTTCAGACCTCATGATGATGTTGTTTCAGCAACTGTCAGGGAAATAAAAATAAAAAGAAGGAAAGAAATAGCTAATAATAAGCCATTTAAACATTTAATTCTTGATCAGACACAATTACATGACAGGAAAAGATCTCTCATGACATAGAATATAAAGAATGCTGGCAAGTGTCAAAAAGACCATGGCAAGAATATAAAAATGTTTTTCAGGAAAACAGGCAAAGGAAAAAAGAGATAGGAACGTCTTTAGGGACATCAGGCTTGTTGATGGGAATGGTGTGGRTCAGGCTAAAATAAATATACATATAGGCTTAGTCCTTTTTAAAATGTTTATCCTTTAAATGCTTAAAATATATTGTTAAGTTATTTTATGAGGAAGATCTACAGATAGGCCATTGACTTCTCTGAGAAAAAAATGGAACAGTCAGACCGTTTCAGCTTGCTGTGTAAGAATCATTATCGCAAAATGTCTTGTGTTTTGGCGAGGTAACAGCATAGAGTCTGATTTCTGAAAGACTGAATTTCATAAAGAGCGATGAGGCCTATTCCCTCAGTAACTTTCCAAGATTTTCATAAAGTTTAGATAAACATTTTTTCTAAACATGACAGTGTCTTTGAACCTCATGGCCATCATCTAGCAGTAATTATCAGTAGTAATACCAGTAATAAGTACCAAATCTTAATAAAAATTACAAGGAAAAAAAAAAAGGTACGGTGTCCTGATTGAATAGACTGTAATTTATCCTTTAATGTATCAAAAAAGTCATTACATACTGTCCTATTAATGACTCACAAACCARAACTCTTGACAGGATCAAATAAGAGTCTGTTGACTCTTATCAACATAAACAGTATTAATAAATTAACATATATAGGAGTTTTTAACACAGAAATTACACTGTCTTTGTCTATATTGTATTGCTAATAGTAGAAGAGAAAAATGTATTTCCATCCATTACTGAAAGAATTGAAATAGTTTTGATATAATCATATAAGGAGATTGTCACCAGCTAAGAAAACAATTTATCTTATGAGCTTTGTTTTTTTGTATATTTTCCTTAAAATATATTCATGGTTTCAATAAAATGAGAAAGATGCAAAAATGTTAGTACATGTACTTTACACAGACTCACAGAGTGGTTGAGGTTGGAAGGGACCTCTGGAGATCATCTAGTCCAACATCCCTGCTCAAGCAGGCTCACCTAGACGACGTTGGACAGGATTGCGTCCGGGTGGGTTTTGAATATCTCCAGGGAAGACTCCACAATCCCTCTGGGCAAATTGTTCCACTGCTGAGTTCCTCATAGGGCAAATGTTCCGGTCCTCTGATCATCTTTGTAGCCCTACACTGGACTCTCTCCAGTAGCTCCACGTCTCTTGTGCTGGGGAGCCCAGAACTGGACACAGTACTCGAGATGAGGCCTCACCAGGGCRGAGTAGAGGCGCAGCATCACCTCCCTCCACCTGCTGGCAACACTCTTCCTTATGCACCCTAGGACACCATTGGCCTTCCTGGCCACAAGGGCATATTGCTGGCTCATAGTCAACTATGAGCCATCAGGATTCCCAGGTCCTTCTCTGCAGAGCTGCTCTCCAGCATGTAAGCCCCCAGCTTGGACTGGTGCCTGGGGTTATTTTTCCCCAGGTGCAGGACCTTGCACTTGCCCTTGTTGAACCTCAGGAGGTTCCTCTCTGCCCAACCCTCCAGCYTGTCCARGTCYCTCTGRWTGGCAGCACAGCCCTCAGGTGTSTCAGCCACTCCTCCCAGCTTGGTATCATCMRCAAACTTTCTGAGGAGCCACTCTGTCCCTTCTTCCAGGTCATTGATGAAGAAGTTGAACAGRAYKGGMMYCMRTACTGAGCCCTGGGGAACGCCACTAGCCACAGGCCTCCAACTGGACTCTGTGCAGCTGATGACAACCCTCTGAGCTCTGCCTTTCACCCAGTTCTCAATCCACTGTCCACTCATCTAACACACTTCCTGAGCTTATCTAGGAGGATGTTATGGGAGACAGTGTCGAAAGCCTTCTGAAGTCAAGGTACACAATGTCCACTGCTCTTTCCTCATCTACCCAGCCAGTCATTCCATCATAGAAGGCTATCAGATTGGTTAAGCAGGACCTCCCCTTGGTGAATCTGTGCTGACTACTCTTGATCACCTTCTTTTCCTCTGTATGTCTGGAGATGATGTCCAGAATGAGCTGTTCCATCACCTTCCCAAGGATGGAGGTGAGGCTGACTGGCCTGTAGCTGCCTGGGTCCTCCTTCTTGCCCTTTTTGATGACTGGAGTGACACTGGCTTTCTTCCAGTCCTCAGGCACCTCTCCAGTTCTCCAGGACTTTTCAATGATGATGGAGAGTGGCTTGGCAACAACGTCCGCCAGCTCCCTGTGGGTGCATCCCCAGTGCAAAGAGGGTGGAGAGTGGCCTAGCAATGATGTCCGTCAGCTACCTCAGCACTCGTGGGTGCATCCCATCAGCACCCATGGATTTGTGGATGTCAAGTTTGCCTAAATGATCTCTAAGTCGATGCTTGTCCACCAAGGAGCCTTGCTTCCTCCTTGCAGTATCACAAACTCCACCATCTCATGGTCACTGCAGCCAAGGCTGCCCCCAGCATTCACATCTCCAACCAATTCTTCTTTGTTGGTTAATGCAGGGTCCAGCAGGACACCCTTCCTCATAGGCTTCCCCACCAGCTATGTCAAAAAGTTATCATCAGTGCCCTGCAGGAGCCTCCTGGACTGTTTGTGCCTAGCTGTGTTGTCTTTCCAGTAGATATCAGGGTGGCTGAAGTCCTCCATGAGGACCCAACTAGGGCCTGTGATTGTGAGGCTACTTCCAGCTGTCTGTAGAAGGCCTCATCAACTTCCTCTTCCTGATCAGGTGGCCTGCGGTAAAYACTCACAACACTGTCCCGCATGTTAGCTTGCCATTTGATCCTTACCCATAAGCTCTCGACTCACTCTTCATCCACCCCTAGGCAGAGCTTGATACACTCCAGTTGCTCTCTCACATGAAGAGCAACTCTACCACCTCACCTTCCTGGCCTGTCTTTCMTAAAAAAGCACATAGCCATCCATGGCAGCATTCCAGTTGTGCRAGCTGTGTAAATCTAGTAATCTACGTAATCTATGTATGTATGTTGCAATGAGATCATGGCCCTGTGATCACACACAGATCTCCAGGTCCTCCTGTTTATTCCCMGTGCTGCATGCATTGGTGTACACGCATTGCAGAGAGGTATTTGGGCATGCAGGTTTYCCAGGAGGAGTGTGAGGGAAACCTCATAGCTGTGTCTCATACAMCCTTCCCCAGTGCATGCACTCGCTGGAGGCACTCGCTGGAGGCATCCTGACTTGAGCTGTGTTTTGCTGACTACCCTGTCTTTATAACTCTCCCCTTCCCCCATCCTTCCTAGTTTAAAGCCCTCTTTACCAAGCTGGCCAACCTGTTGGCAAAGACATGTGTGCCCCACTTARTGAGGTGGATCTCATCTYTCCTCATCAGTTGCAGATCTTCAAACAAGGTCCCATGATCATAGAAACCAAAACCCTGTTGCCAACACCAGCAGCGCAGCCAGTTGTTAATTTGCAAAATTCGTCTACTCTTTCTCCCGTCCTTTCCCCTCATTGGCAGGATTGAGGAGGAAATCACCTGGACTCCCAGACCCTTGACCACCATCTCCAGAGCTCAGAAATGGACCTGTTTGATCATTTCTAATTTGCCCCAGGTATCATCAGTGCCCACGTGAAAGAGCAGCAGAGGGTAATAATCTGACTCATGGACAAGCTTTAGTAGTCTTTCAACGACATTTTGTATTTACACCCCTGGCAGGCAAGAAATCTCTCTAGACAAGATGTCAGGTCAGCACATAGATGCCTCCATCCCCTGCAGCAGGGAGTCRCCCACAATAATCACTCTCCACTCCTTCAGGTGTTCCCACAAGGCACTGGGTGTGTTGGACCAATTGCCATGCCTACTTCCTGTTCAGCCTGGAGSGCACTAAAACTGTTTTTCAACTGCAAGTCTTTAGGAGGAATAAGGGCCTCTCTTCTCCCAGAAGTGCCCAGTTTTCAGCCTTCTTCTTCAGTGTTGTGATGTATGGTTTCACTTGGCACAGAGCCCTCCAGCAACTCCTCTGCTGTGTGGGATTGGGACTCCTGGAGCCACATGGTCTCTGAGAATACCCTGTCTATCTCCTGCTCATTTTTGCAGATGCTATGCAGCCTACTGACTTACTCCCTTAACTCCTTTACCTGATGACTCTGCTCATCAACAATAGCACACTTKCTGCAGGAGAACCTAATGGAGAGGCCCCAAACACTCACTGCAGCTTGAGACCGGTAGAGCTGCACCTGCTGTCAGAGGGTTTGTCTGGGTTGAAGCTTCTGACACAGTTAAAACGGCAACTCCAACAGCAACAGGCAAATGTGCATTGCAGCATGTCATGACCATGTTTGAGGCAGTGGGCACTACTAAGACAACAAAGGGTGCCTTGTTGAGCCTTGCTGCATTAAATACTTCCCCCCCCCCAGGTCTGGCTCTTATATAGCCTCTCSCTGGCACTGACTCACAGGGTACTTGACYCACCCTAATTAAGGGCCACCTGGATCAAAGGCCCTAACTCCCTCTAATCAGGGGCAACCAAGAGAGCTTGTTATTGGCAGCTAYATCCAGTAGCTAGAGCTTCTCTTGGGAGAAGTTAAGGCCTTCTGCAGCTGTCTGTGCCAGCCCCCCTTTCCTGGTAGCAGTAGTCACCCTCTAGTTCCATGGAGGTCAGAAGAAAGCCCTCACAACTTCCAACAAGGTCCCCAAAAGTTCTAACCAGAGCCCGGACACTACCGTGCAGACTGCTATATATTTACTGAGCCAATGAAATATTAACTTAAGTGTGCAACTTTGTAATCATTGTGAATWCTCTCCTTGTAATGATAGATAACATTTTTAGATGGAGATTTATATCAGATTAAATTTAAATTAAAGGGGGACCAAGTAATAGTCTCAACTTTTGTAAGATTCAACTCTGACTGCTCATAGAAGAACCTAACACAGGAAGTCTGAATTTTTATCTTGAAAAAAAATAAGAAAGTGAGGCTAGGKTTTTTTTCCCCCTCAAAGAATAACTTTTACATAGTAAAATTTTTCTAGGAATTTGTTATCTTTTTCATACCCACATCCTTCAAGTTCTGACAGAAGAGGATCATAGAATCACAGAATCAGTAAGGTTGGAGGGGACCTCTGGAGATCATCTAGTCCAACCTYCCTGCTCAGCAGGGTCACCTAGAGCATGTTAGACAGGGTTGCGTCAAGGCAGGCCTTGAAGATCTCCAGAGAAGAAGTCTCCACAACCTCTCTGGGCAACCTGTTTCAGTGCTCTGTCACTCTCACGGTGAAGAAATTCCCCCTCACGTTCAGGCGGAACTTTCTTTGCTTCAGTTTCTGCCTATTTATGCCCATGATCAGTAGATGTTAGTCTTCAGAAAATCTCCAGAAAACCATTGCTCAAACATGGATTTTTATAACATGAGCCATCAAATTCATATCTTAATCAGTGTCAAATATGTAACTTGCAATGTATTTGTATTTTTTTCCTYTGGATACTTAAATAACTTCCACAGTAGCATGATACTTATATCACATCCAAATCTTTGTGGTTAAAACAGTGCATTCTCACAGCTGTATTATCAAGGTGTCCTCATTACACAAGCCAAAATATGCTCTCTACTATGTCTAAATATATTCTAATCCACTAAATACATGTATTTCAGGGTTTATTGCCTACAGTAAAAATAACAAAATCACTCTTCTGCCTCAAAGACAAGTCATTTCTATTCACATTTTTGTTGTGCCAACCAAAAAAATGCTCTCATTACAGCTGTTATGAAACCAGTTCCTTTCTATGTCAACTGCTGAAACTTTCTACAATCAAAGAATTCAGAGATTTTATTATGGAACAAGCTGAATTTCCTCAAATTACTCTTGGTAAAAATGTGTCCCATACAGCAGAGTTCACAATTTTATTATTATTCAACACTTTAACAATACCAGCATTGAGTGGCAGCATGCAGTGCCATAAACAAGGAGCAGTGAGGAAAAGACTGCTGTCACCAATTGTAAATTCTGCTTCTCTGCCAGGCTATATATCAACCTGAAGTGTCTTCTCCACCAGAAGTATCAGACTGTAAGAGACTTGGAAACCTCATAAAAGCCCAATTCACTGCCTTTATGGAATAACTGCTAAAATGAATTTGGCTTAGTTTTTTAATTTTACACAGCAATAGTAGAACCTTCTGTCATATCCCTGAAGTGTACACTGCAATGGTCCATACCTTGACACTTTATTTTCTCTATGTGTCAGGCCCTTAATGATAATGGAATGTATCCTTAGAAGTATAGACCAACATATGGTTCACATATATAATTCACAATGTAAAGTTTCATGGACTAAAGATCTGCAGTGTTTTTTTCAGAGAAAAATGGTAATCTTTATCCAACAGGGAAACATATTGCTTGTGTTCGAAATCCAGGTAAAAGGAAATAAGTGAACATAGTACTATTTTAAGCTTGAATGTGCTTAATTTTGTTTCTTGTGAACGTAATTCAGAAATCTGCTATTTAACATCTCTTCATGGTTAATTTCAATAAATACAAAGAGAAAGAAAAATTCTATACTATCCTAGTTTGAAAAGCTTTCTTTAGTCAGAAAAGAAAATCACATCATYTCACATGCTATAGATGCTGAAATTAGAAATGACTTTCAGAAGAGCTGGATCAACTCAAACAGGATACTTTTAAGTCTTGAAAATCTTCACATACAATACCCTGCAGCTTTCTCTTATGCTGAATCATTTCTATTTAGCACATAATCGCTTGCAGATGAAAGAATTCACTGCATACAAAAGCATCTTTTCTTTTCTCTTCCCTTTTCACAAGTTGCTTCTTCACAGCGTTCTTCTTTAGCTTTTACCTTTTCTCCTCGGATCACCTTTTAACCCACCCATCTGCTCCACTAGTTGGCACAGGACCCTCTGCWGCGCCTGGCATGCACATCATTACGACTCTTCCCTGTGGCCACTTACTGCAGCTGCTAACCACAGCCGACCCCTGGCCCTCCGCGCGGCTTGACCCAATCTCTTCCAGGGGCCATACCCCCCATCTTGCCTTCTGCCCTGATACCCCAGCTGCCAATTCCAAAATCATTTCCAAAGCTGCTGCTGCCTTGGTATTTTCACGTCCTCTGGTGCATACAGCCTCTGCTTTTTCACTATACCACCTGAAGTGAATTATAAGGTAACCATAAATCCAAGAAATTATAATTTAAACACAGATTCAGGAGAGTTTTTTTTTTTTAACTCTAGATGGTTCACTTTCACAAAAAGTCATATAATAATATCAACAGCTGTTAAAAATATGAGATAAGAAAACAACTATGAAAATACGCTGATTTGGGAAGGCAAATATTTTACTGATTACTTTCTGTTTGTTTTTAAAGGATTGTTTGATTTCTTTGGTTTACAGATGATTAAAATGACCTACAAACAAGCAGAAAACATATGATGTTTTGTGAATTACATGTGAGAAAGGACCACTGGAAATAAATTTAAAATGTCTGATTCACTTCCAAAACAATTTCAGCTGCCTGATTTACTAAGTGAATTCTAAAAATTGCAAACCTATAAAAATAACCATATTTACTTTGCTTCATCATTTCTCAATCTGTCCAAATATTCCAAAATTTCTTTTTATCAAAGGGAATAGTTGAAGTTTTCTGTGCTTTGTGTGGCTTGTTCCTTCTATAGGAAAGAGGAAATATGTGACAAGAACAGAAAAAAATGTGTATTATCCAGGTCTTGTAACAAGAATCATAACAAGAACTTATGCATAAAAATACTTCTGCTGTTTCATTTATTTTATAAATAATAACATTAAGAACTAAAAAACACACTGCATGATTGAAATGAGAATAGAATCTGGTTTGAAAGATATCTAATGTAAGTGAAGGGTCAAAATCATATAATCTATCTTTAGCTACTTAATATTTAGACATGTAGTCAAAGCTAGGCATAGGTAATTAGTGACTAGTGTAAGTCTTCCTTCATAGTCAGTGAGGATAGGTGCCCTTTTTAGACTAGTAAATAAGGTAGATTATAGAGCAAGTCTGGGTGACTTGACTACCTGTAAATTAGTAGTGAAATGTGAGAAGTCAAATCAAACACATCAAATGGTATAAATTAATCCATGCATATAGTCCAACATCATGATCTCCCTCCTATGAGTTTACTCACCTTGTTGCTTTGATGTTTACACTTATGAAAATAGAAAAGCCTACTGGTGTTCTTTGCAGGAAACCTGCAATGTTGTCATTTGAAAAAAAAATAAGATGTTTTAGAAAGATTTAAGATTTAGGTCATTAATTTCTATGGCATTTTTGAATGAATATAGCCTCTAATTACAAATTAAATCAAACTTATCAAGAGTGATATGGCAAATTTTTACGTACCCATTTCTCTCATTGCAAAAAAACCTGAAGGCAGTTGCATACTTATAGAAAATACATTTGCAGGATTGTACCTTTAGTTTTCAGGTATCAGTAGGGATATACATCTCCAGGCATTATGCCTGGTCAATTAAATGACCTGTCCAGGTTATGTCAGACAAATTGTCCAAAATATATTAGTATATCATTTGCAGTATTCAGGTGTATTAGTGAAATTAAGTCCTATCAAATATTTCATTAAACTTTTATTTTCTTGAGGACTTGGATGAAAGCCAGAGAGACTGTTGTTTGCTGCTTTGTGTCCAAAATATAACATGAATTCCAAAAACATGGCTGATTTAGTTGAGGTTAACCTCATTAAATACATAGTTTGAAACTGAAAATGGATTAATTCTTTTTACAAATATGTAGTATGCTTAATAACATTTAGCTCAAGGATAGAAAGTAGAGTGTATAGTTTTACAGAAGGGCCAAAACAAAATGTAAATGCATCATTTCTAATTCCTTGACAACAGGCTGATTGGAGCCTTTCTGCACGCATGTGAAAAGAAGTAGTCTTTGGGATTATTCCCAGTAACAATCACAAGCACTGGTGTAAATACTTTCAGGACTGGGTTCTTGGTTGACTACCAAGAAACAATAAGACAACCTTTTTAAATCTTTCCCAAAATATGAAACCATAACAAAAGCTATCAAATCACTATTAAAGATATGCAGAATTGAGCCAACATTTCCACTGATGTAGGTATCTAGTTCTCAGRGATGATATTTTAACACCAGCTGCAACAGGAGTTTAATGATATCTGTGAGGATGTGAAGGTCGAAATTGCAGCCAGGCATGCAAGTAGAAACAGCTGTACTGTCTGATATCTCTGTTCTGGAGTACAAACTAAACAAATAATTGTAAAGATATACAAATAAAATGAAAAAAAAAAGTTAAATTGACCTTAAAAGAACTGTAAAAGCATAACAACATAGTTCTACCTTTTCCTCCATGTGTTTTTTTTGCTGCCTGCGGCTCTAATTCTTCTTTACCCTGACAGACATTATCAAGGTGACAGATCTGCTAGAAGTTGTCTTTCCTTTCTCTATCTCTTTACCTCTTCTTTCCTAGTCCATCATAACATTTAAGTGTATACTTAAAATACTGATAATATAAGATAATGTGAGTAACTATGCTGGATCAGAACAAGAGCATATTTTCATTTACTACGCTAAAACTTATATGGTTGTCTAGTCTTGCTTTTAATAGCACCAGTGATGGTAATTTTATAAGTTCTTCGGTAAACAAACAAGTATGCAGACTTTGGAAAACAATTTATTTTATGTAAGGAATGCATAAAGAGGAAAGAAGAACTAATTTTGCTTCCTCTTAACTCCTTATTAAGCTTTACATAAGTAATGCAAAACAAGAATTTTCATTTTCAAAATGAAAAGTGTTATGAAATCAAAGAGAAATTTCAATTTGAGTCTGTCCAAATTACTCAAAAACCAGCTACAATATATCTTTGATAGAGTCAGTGTTACTGAATCCCAAAGAATATTCTTTGTCAAAAAGACTAGTTATGGAATACAGATAGTAAAATTCTTCTGGGTTCAGGAGCTGAGTTAGGCATTGGAAATAGAACACATATTTTTGTCTTTTTGTTGCAAACTCCAGGAAAGCCAACACCTTCAGGGAGGCAAGCCAGCATTTATTTTGGATGGATTCAGGTTTTGGATTAGTTAAATCTGCCTTCTGTTCTCTTCAGTTTTTCAAATAATAAACAGTAACTGTTTCATTACAACTTTGAGATAATTTGGTCTGATTTATATCCACATTTAAGTCCTAATGGTATTTTTCAGTTGAAATGTAACATTGAAACTAGTATTACCTTTTTTATCTCCAATTTTAGCTGTTCCAGTGGTTGGAAAGAATCATATGTATTATATAGCACTGTCATAACTATTCCAATTCCTTTTCTAGTCAGAATCAGACAGCTAAGTATTTAACTAGTACAGACCATGCTACTCACAGTAAATTTATTTAAATCTTGAATATAAAATAATGTAGAACCTGTACTTAAAATAGTTTTCCTTCAGCTCAGTTGAGTTTCTGAAGATAAGTTTATGAATTATGTTCAATATTAGTTCAAATAAAAATATCAATTTAAGTAAATTTTTCAATTCAACTCCTTTTACAGAATGGTCAACCCTATTTCTGAGGTAGAAGTGGCTATTTAATTGCTTGAGTTTTGACAGGATCAGGTGAGAAAAAAATCAGTTTGGACCTATAATAAGCACTATTTTGATGTGGCTATATGGAGCTCATTGCAAAATGATGGAGTACAAACCTCAGCTTTACCTATTAATATTAAGAATAGCCTCACTATAAGACATCTGTGACTGTCTATAAAGGCAAGAAATTACCAAGTGTGTCATGGGGATTTTAATGTGTAATGGGAGTTTTCTGTAATAATTAGATCATTTGGGCTTTCAGCGGCTAATGTTACTACCATTGTAACTAGACCGGTAACTTTTTTTTAATTGTAATTAGACTGTTAAAATATTAATCAGATTAAAAAAAACTTCTTGACTCAACACCTACAGTGTGTTACCTTTTTGCTAATAATAAGATTTTTAGTGTAATATTCTTCATGCTGATTCTTTTCCCACTTGCTCTTCTTTTTGCAGAGCTGTTCCTAACCACCCTCCATCATAGAACAAGAAAGATGACATTGATATACTTAATGCTAATGGCTATAACATACTTTTGGCAAAATGAGAAGCTTTAAGTGTTAAAAGCAACACATGAGTAATGGATCCAGACCTCCTCCTTTGTCTATTTCTCCTTACATATGATTTTTCTGCAAAATATTCTGGCATCAGTGATATCACATACAAGCTATATACAATGAGCATTTCAAATAAGTTTTGTTTAATCCATCCGCTGCATTCCTAATCATATCATTAATATGCTGATCCAAAACATTCTCTCTTGTGTTACGAATTATTGGGAATGCTATGAGTTTTGATTCTTCATAGACCAACACTAACTGAATGCAAGAAATGATTCATTCTTTTAATATGCTGTTTTTTCTGACATACCGTTCCTTGTATAAAATTTTTATCCAGAAAATGGAGAATTCCTTTAGTACACATGCACGTATAATCCCATACAGATATGTTCACATATTTGTATCTGTCCCTTAACTGGGAAAAAAAAAAAAAAAAAACCTTCAGTGCTTTAAATTGCCTACGGAACTATCATAATGCATCAAGAAACTTAATATTGACTTATTTACTTGACTTATTGACATATTCCTGTAGCAATTCTTTTTCTAACAAGATCTGGTTGCTTTCAGACTCTTTTTACATTACATTTCAAAAATAGCCTGACATAGTGAAACAAGTCAGCATGAACCATCGTTGGAGATATAATCACAGTATGTACCACTGTTATACAGATACATATATAAATATGTATGTGTACACACACACACACACACACATACACATAGATACACACACACACACAGATACACACACACATATATATTTTTAAAAGAGTTTTCATGTAATTCTTACACAGTTGTACTGGGAAAAAAAAGCACTGCAAGAATCAGCTCATGCTGGAATTGATGTGTCATGTGAAGGATGAGCAGAGCTATATGATCTGACGTCTGCAACATTACAACCAAAAAGTCAATGACTTTCTTGTAAACTCATTTGCAATACTATTAATCTTACAAAGAAATGATTTTCTTACAAATACAGGTTTCAGTTCTGTAGCCCTAACTTATCTGCAAGTCTTATTGACATCAGTCAATTTGCTCACCTATCTGGGTGACAAATCTTTGTAAGAAGAAAGTAGCCTCAAGTTTCAATATCCTTTTTCTTTTGTTTTTGTTTTGTTTTGTTTTGTTTTCTGATAGTAGTTTAGGGATTCAAGCTTTGTGTCATTATTTTTTCTAGTATTTTAATTTATCCCTGCTAGTTTTTCTCCTTGTGTATTTCAGACACACCCCATTAACTTGTTTCTTTGAAGCTTGATAAACCTTTCCTTATGCCAAACTGTTATCTCTTGCAAGGCTTATTTTCATACAAGAATAATACCAACATAATTACATGGATATAGTTAACACAGTACAGTTCCTTCAAATTGGCACAGCTGTTCTGCTATACATATAAGACAGTAAAGATGTTTCTTTAGGCACTGTTATGTGATAAATTTTATAAATAATTTTGTATTAGTGGTTGTACTGGAAAATGAACTGTTTTAGTAGAAAATTGTACCCATAACTGAAGTAATTATACCAGGATGAAATCTAAGAATAGACAGCTGTATTCTTTGGCTTCAATCCTGCAATAAACAGAGGATCAAGTGCTAAATTGGATTACACAAAGGACTATACCCATAAAAATGAAGTGATTAATGCCATGGGCAAAAGTACTCATATCAGTGGGAGAGAAGGGGTCCAGACTCCTGCCATTATGAAACATTGCCTTTAAATAAAAGTTTATGGACAGGTCTCATTTTATACTCCTGCAGTAATAAATAACAACAAGGTTTAACAACTTATTACATACAGTAAAGATGAACATGATTAATACTTCTCCACATAGAACACACCATGCTAGAATTACATGTCACACTGAGCAAGTAGTTCCCCTTTGAATATGAGACAGAAGTTCCTGTTGTTTGTTATACGGGAGACTCARAAACTTATTCATGGTTCCACTGAAATCAATGGCAAACATCCATCCCTTTGCTTCCCATGGAATCAAGATTCTGCCTAATTTATTTCTTCTTAACAACACTGCAGAAGATCTTAATAACCAAATGGTTCTTGTTTTAGATATTTGTATGTAGAATGAAGAGATAAGTTAACTGTACAGTATTTTAACATGGAAACACATTTTCTTCATAAAAATATTTATGTCCTCGAATATTAAAGTTTGGATACAAATTTTAATTGTGTGTAATTTTCACATTTCTTAGGAGATTAATTTATAATGCTACATAATTGTTCTATCCTTTTCATAAAAAATAACAAAAAAGTTTGTAACACAGAATCTTCAAAGCAGCTAAGGAGCACGTGGAAGAATTACTATTTGGATGTGTTTGTATATAATAAGTAGTAAAATTATTAAGCACTCTATTAGAGTGTTATGTTTTTGTAAGGTACTTAGAAAAAAATGAATATTAAAAAAGTTATTATGTTTTGAAAAATATCAACTGACATTCTGAAATATATTAAAGCATTACATTAATTTTCCTTTTGGGGGGGGGGGGTCCTGGAGAGCTGGCTAGTATTCAAATATCACTTCCTCCACGCTCAAGAGCAGTGCATCCCTACGAGTAAGAAATGCAGCAAAAGGGGGCAGGAGACCTGCACGGGTGAGCAAGGAGCTCTTGGCCAAATTCAGTCAGAAAAAGAAAGTAGTTCACAGAATGTGGAAGAGGGGACAGGCTACTTGGGAGAATTATAGGAATGCAGTCAGAGTAAGTGGAGATGCGGTGAGGAAGGCTAAGGCCATGTTGGAATTGAGTCTGGCAAGAGATGTTAAGGACAACAGGAAGGGCTTCTTCAGATACATCAGCAGCAAGAGGAGGACTAGGGAAAATGTGGGCCTGCTACTGAATGGGGCAGGGGCCCTGGTGACAAGGGATACAGAGAAGGCAGAATTACTGAATGCCTTCTTTGCTTCAGTCTGCACTGCTAAGGGCAGCCCCCAGGAATTCTGCAGCCTGGATGTGAGGGAGAAAGTCCAGAGAAGGGAAGACTTTCCCTTGGTTGAGGAGGATAGGATTAGAAGCCTTCTGGGCAGGCTAGACATCCCCAAATCCATGGGTGCTGATGGGATGCACCCACAGGGAGCTGGCGGACGTTGTTGCCAAGCCACTCTCCATCATCTTTGAAAAGTCCTGGAGAACTGGAGAGGTGCCTGAGGACTGGAAGAAAGCCAGTGTCACTCCAGTCATCAAAAAGGGCAAGAAGGAGGACCCAGGCAGCTACAGGCCAGTCAGCCTCACCTCCATCCTTGGGAAGGTGATGGAACAGCTCATTCTGGACATCATCTCCAGACATACAGAGGAAAAGAAGGTGATCAAGAGTAGTCAGCACAGATTCACCAAGGGGAGGTCCTGCTTAACCAATCTGATAGCCTTCTATGATGGAATGACTGGCTGGGTAGATGAGGAAAGAGCAGTGGACATTGTGTACCTTGACTTCAGAAGGCTTTYGACACTGTCTCCCATAACATCCTCCTAGATAAGCTCAGGAAGTGTGTTAGAYGAGTGGACAGTGGATTGAGAACTGGGTGAAAGGCAGAGCTCAGAGGGTTGTCATCAGCTGCACAGAGTCCAGTTGGAGGCCTGTGGCTAGTGGCGTTCCCCAGGGCTCAGTATTGGGTCCCATCCTGTTCAACTTCTTCATCAATGACCTGGAAGAAGGGACAGAGTGCCTCCTCAGCAAGTTTGTGGATGATTTCAAGCTGGGAGGAGTGGCTGATACACCTGAGGGCTGTGCTGCCATTCAGAGAGATCTGGACAGGCTGGAGGGTTGGGCAGAGAGGAACCTCCTGGGGTTCAACAAGGACAAGTGCAGAGTCCTCACCTAGGGAAAAATAACCCTAGGCACCAGTCCAAGCTGGGGGCTTACATGCTGGAGAGCAGCTCTGTAGAGAAGGACCTGGGAGTGCTGGTAGATGACAAATTGACCATGAGCCAGCAATGTGCCCTTGTGGCCAGGAAGGCCAATGGTGTCCTGGGGTGCATTAGGAAGAGTGTTGCCAGCAGGTGGAGAGAGGTGATCCTGCCCCTCTACTCTGCCCTGGTGAGGCCTCATCTCAAGTACTGTGTCCAGTTCTGGGCTCCCCAGTCCAGGAGAGACATGGAGCTACTGGAGAGAGTCCAGTGTAGGGCTACGAGGATGATCAGAGGGCTGGAGCACCTGCCTTATGAGGAATGGCTGCGAGAGCTGGGCCTCTTCAGCCTGGAGAAGAGAAGCCTGAGGGGGGATCTTATCAATGTGTACAAGTACCTGAAGGGAGGGTGTCAAGGGGACGGGGACAAACTCTTTTCAGTTGTCCCATGTGACAGGACAAGAGGCAATGGGCAGAAATTGAAGCACAGGCAGTTCCGCCTGACCGTGAGGGGGAATTTCTTCCCTGTGAGAGTGACAGAGCACTGGACCAGGTTGCCCAGAGACATTGTGGAGTCTCCTTGTCTGGAGATCTTCAAGGCCTGCCTGGATGCAACCCTGTCTAACATACTCTAGGTGACCCTGCTTGAGCAGGGAGGTTGGACTAGAGGTCCCTTCGAAGCTTACTGATTCTATGATTATACTGACTGCTATGCTTTACCTTCACAACTACCTAAGAGAGCAGATAAACTTTTTTTTTTTTTTTTTTAATAGCATGGTTATGAGCAGAAATTTGGTTGTAAAGAAATATTAGTCTTACCGAGTAAATTTAATTGTAATTCACAGACATGATTCATGAACTGTAAAGAAGAATGAAATGTTTCTTTCTCACACCTTTTAAAGCCTTTACTTTGTAATCTGTCACTTATTTTTAAAAACTCAGAAAATTAAAGCATTAAGTTTTGAATTACCTAAACCCTCTAAAATTCAAACAGCCCATTTTACAGCAGTCCTTCCTGTTCAGAAATCCCAAGAGAAGTAGAGGTCTGGCCCTATGTTATTTGGTGGAAAATCATCTTCAGAGGTGGTAGTGGTCGTCAGTGAAACTGATTTCCTTATAGAAGGCCTACTTCTCCAGAAAATCAGTAGGGATTCTTGATAAGAATTGGATTACACTAACTAATCGTCTGTAGTATTGTTCCCTGAGGAATCTTAAGGCAGAATTTTAATCTTCTTAGTTTAGACAAGGAAATAAACTATTAGCAAATTTTACATTGTTTGCATTTTAGTTTGTTTTACTCCCTTAAAGCACAGAAGTAAAATGAAAGAAATAAAACCCCAGCATGTGAAACCTATTTTGTTGTATTTTTCAGGTAATATCGAGATCAGCAAACATTCATCAACCTCCTCTATCCTACCATTGGCTAGTGGTGCAATGATTTCAAGAAGAATGCAACAGATGCACTTAATACAGGAGTGAATCAAATCACGGAACCCACTGCACCCCAACAGTGCTATTATAGCCATGCACCTCTTAATTACGAAAACACACATTTGAAATGACAAATTTATCTGCAAAATTTAATATCTTATGCAAGCTGGTTCAGTTTCTAATGCAGTAGCAAAACTTCTGAATTGAGATACATAGCATATTTCACCATTCTGCTTTTCACTGATGTACATAGTAAATAATGTAGAACATTTGGCTATTCTAAAAGAAAAAAAGCTATGGCTTCCTGGTTGTCTTCTATTTTTAGCCCATTGATAAAAGATTTTTACTTTCTTCAGATTCAACCATTATGGTGAAATATTTATTGCCTGCACATGTAAATCTCTTCAAGGCCAATTGAAATGCAAAATAGTCAGTAAGGGCTCATCATTTATATTACATATTGGTATTTTCATAGTTTGTATATTTTGCAGTACAGTGTGAGAGCCAAAGGTTCATCTATCACCTGTTTAATTGTCTGTAAAAAACATTCAGGCAGAAAGAGGAGGAAAGTGAAGGGAGGGAGCATATTATCAGCATAAATAGCAATCAGGCTGTTCTCCTGTTATCTCTATCTAATAAACTGTCATCTGTTTCTGTCCACAGGTCCCTTTAAGGATGAGATGAGGACAACAGAAATCCTTGAGTGTCAGAAAGATTATTCTACCCACATATTAACTCATGCAGATTTTTATTTGGTACTTCCTACCAAATATAGATTTTATGAGTGTTCTGTTTTACTTGACATATTTCTTTCCTGTTAAGGATGTGCATAAGGCTGATGCCTTAACTAAAATAATAGCAAGTGCAAGTACATTGCTGATATAAACAAAGTCATCAATGGATATAAAGTAATTGCTCTGGAATATTCAAGATGATGCAAATGAATACAGGATCATAATAAGTACTGATTGGCCATGCTTAAAATGTCAACTGCTTGCTAGAAACAAGTTTGCAATACTTGCATGTTTTAGTTTTCCCAAGGAGACCAGCAGAAAGAAATTTCTGCATCAAGCTTCAAGCACTCAGAGATACATAAGGAACTCCAGAGAATTTTCAAATAGTTTTCATCATAACTCTATCTCTGAAGCACAATGTACAAACATAATGCACTGGAAATAATCCATATTGCTTTGTATTCCTCTGTTCTTTTGTGATAAGAGTGAGATGTGTTCAACAGCATAGGAAACTTGGAAATCAGTAAAAAAAATATATTTAAAAAGTTCAAAAACAACTCTGAAAATGTTACATTGAAATGATTCATTTCAAGAAACCTTTGTCTAATTGTCATTATATGAGTGTATTATTAAAGTGAAATAGAAAATGCTTTCAGGGCTCAGTGGTGGAACTGAGAATTGATGTATAGCAATCTTGGTAGAGCACAAGACCTTTTATCTTTGAGTGTGAATACTCTAAATTTTCTGAAAGACTAGTTTTTGAGATATAGTAATCATAGGTAATGGTGCAGTGCATAATCTGAAGGTTAGTTAAGTTGAAGGTTTGCTGTAATAGTGATATCTTCAAGTGACATCATGAAAATTTAGATACCAATTACTATTATTTTAATATGAATGAAACATCCACCTTTTCAGTTACTGCTGGAAATTCCATCCTAAAATATAGCTTGTCTCTTCAATGTGTAATGTAAACCTGACAAGACCTCTGTTTAGAAAGACTGTATATCCATTAGAGCAATTGATTTCTGGCTATTCAAGCAGGTTATTTCCCCCTTCTGGAGAAAAAATTAACCCCTTAAATTCATGTAGTTTTTTTTATAATTTGTCATCACTGCCTAGACATTAGTTTATATGTGTACATTCTTGATTGGAAACCAAAAATTAGTCTGTCTGCTAATCCACATTTCCCAGAACTGGCTGTAAAATTTGAAACTTTCCAATAAAATATATCATTAAAGATTTAGACTTATCATTAAACCTGTCATTAAAGATTAAATTAATTTATCATTAAAGAATTACAATTACTGATAGCAAATAGTATTTAATTTGTCCCCAGTGATGTATGGCAGGATTTTGTCTTGTGTTTGTTAAAGTCTATTAGTGAGAACATAAATATTCTTGTTCAATCTTCCTTATTTTGGAACATATCTAAGGTGATACTTCTCCCTAACTGCCTTAGTGTGAGGCAGCTAAGACTTCTTCCTCAGAAATGGGCACTTTCAGTCTTGAAAATCTGTACTGGAGAAGTGTGAGCATACTTCAGAGTACACGTCTAAAGTATCCAGAAGTAACATGAAGATAAGAAGACTTAACACTAAATAATATAGTTCTCTGGTGAGGATGTGGTAATAGAATACAGATGTAGGATTGTAAGGAAAGCCTCAAAATACTCCTAGAAGGAAAGACACCAAGTAAACAGGCCAATTGTCCTTCCTTTCTCTGAATCCTCTTTGGAACCATGGATGGGAAATTTCATTCTTTCATCCTGTGAAGAAGATTAATAGGGGTAATTGCCCAGCTGATTACTCTTGAGATATTGCAGTCTTACATTAAGAAAAAAAAAAAAAATGTAAGTTAGCACCTTCAGGCGATCTTTGGCTCCTTCCATACACCTAGCAATGAGTTGTTTATTGGGGTTATTTCTTCTCCACCTACACTAACACAGAGGAGTTCCTCACTTTTCTCTCTTCATAAAGGAAAGAACAGATTATGAGGAGGTTTCAGGATATGAAACAAAGCTTATCAAAATGAAATAGAGTTGGCTGAAATTCCTGTATTATTTTACTTTACTGTGCAGAACATTCCTCTTTGTTACATTTGTTGGGGTTATTTTTTGAAAATGTTAATTCTACACAACTGATGTATTCCAAAGGTCTGTAATCTTCACAGTGGTTGCTACGGATGCTTGGAGCACGGACCTCCACAGTATTAAGAGCTAAATTTCACCATCTTTCCTGCCCCTGTGGAACCTGGGACCACAGCACTTATTTCCTCCCTGGACTCTTTCGTGGGCCAGCAGTGGAGCTTCATTATGGCTAATCAAATACTAAAAAATCTTTAGTACAGTATATATCTTCCATTTTTCTTATCCATAACATTTTAACTTTCTAAACTATATTCAGTGTATAATGGGATTTATGAAACTCTATGAACCTCAGACCTCTATGAACCAATATGAAACTCAAATTTCAGCTCCTTTTCTACAGAATTATGCATCACAAATTTGGATATGAAGTACTATATTATTCATAAATAATAATTTTTATATCAATAATGCTTGAAGAAATACGTATTGCAAAATGGAAGCTCTGAAGTGAGAGGGCAAATATAGTGGATGTGGTGCCACTGAAATAAACATATGTTTAATTGCTTTTGTCATTGACTTCTAATGGGTTGTATTTCTCCAATATTTACCACTAGAAATATCTCAATCTATATGACACATCTTGTTTCCTGTTTTCTTATACCTAATTACACCAGTAAACTGACAAAAATACATACATTAAGAGTACGATATTTCAGTAAGGTTAGTTTAGAATGTTATGAACCTCCAAGTACTAGTCCTCATTCAATATTAAAAATGTAGGCAACATTTATATTCATGTGCATATGCATAACATTCTATGCATAACATTCCTCTTCCTTGCTCCAGTATCCTTTTCAGTATCAAAAGAAAGAATACATGTGTGTTTACATTTGTATCTGTTTACATGTATGATATGCACAGTATACCTCTGTGGAAAAACTTTACCTATAAAGATATGTCAGTATGTACTGCAAGAAAATAATTAACCATTCTCTCCCACTGTCTTTAGGCAGAAAATATATGTCTACAGCTGTTCAGAAGAATAACTAGTTTCCCCATTTTTGAAGATTTTTTTTCTTCCTTTACATTTTTCATTTGAATTTGTGCATAAATGTTCAAGATCAGCTTCAGAAATCATTGGTGCATACTTGTTCTGCACAAATTACGATGATGTATTTGTTCTGTCATATACTTGCACTGCTTGTGGTGGAACACAATTTCAAAGCCTTTCAGATTCCCACCTGCCAACTCACTTAATCCTATTCATGGACAAAACCAACGATGTGACAGAGGCAGCTGAGGAAATGTACGCCATAATCCAGAGGGAGGAATCCTGCTTGTGAAAACTTCTTATGTATTTGGTCGTATTGTAATTTTAAACCACCTTGACAGTTATGAAGAGAGTTTTAATTGAATTACATAATTGCACAATGCTTTTATTTGATAAAATATGTTCAGTTTTTCTTAGCAATAAGTGAGAAATGAAGAATTTGAACTCAGCTGGCTGAACAGGAAGAAAATGCATTCAACATTTCTATAATACAGAAAAGTCTGATCTTCAGTGATTCATGAGATCATGTTATCATTCACAAGTATCTCAGCAGCTTCTTATCTAAGTACTTACTTGCTTTTATCTTAGTATATGAATAGGGCTCTAAAAATAGACTAACCTATAATATTCACTCAATAATAGACAGCAAAGGAAAAATAAATAGTATATCTATTTCTTGCTCTCCTCTTCAATTCCCAAGTTTCACAATTGAAGACATTGTAAGTCCATATCTAATTGAAGTGCTTTTTCCAACCATATTCTTACTCTATTCTAATTTCTCTTTTTACACTTTTGCATCGTGCTAAAATTGCAAAAGAATCCCTGCAACTGCTGATTACTAACCTGATTTTGAACATTTAAACTGCAGCATTTATCTTTATATATTTTGGGTCTTTCTTTGCCATTTAGTCCTGTTTTCCTGTAAACATAGGTTGTTTTTGCTACATCCTCAAAAAATGTAGTATTTCTAGATATACTAGAGTAGTCTAGAGTATGCAAGATTGAAATTTGCTCAAGAAAGTATTTTTAGTCACTTTAGGTATTATTAATGTTTTTCATGAATGGAACCTGTAGAATCAGAAAAGCTGAAAATCCAGACCTTCTCCCCAAACCTCATAACTACCTCCTCTTCCTCTTCAGCAATGGTCATGCTCACTAAACATAATATATGTCACCTCTTACTCCTTAGGTATCTCAGGTTACCTAAGACTACTTAGCTGCTCACTGAATGTTATCTACATGTAGCTACATCATTACTTTCATCTCTCTGGAGTTATATACCCTCTTTTTGCATACTCTCTACATTCCAGATTGCAAACCACCTGAAGGAAAAGTATTTGTTTTCCATATTTACTTGCAGAAATCCTGGTATTACATGCCCCCAAGCTTGATCTTGAATTCCTGTGTGTCATCACAATAAAATTAATACAAAGTAAAAATGATGATAGTTAAAACTCCTTACTATACTTTCTGAACAGGAAACAGCATTTCTCATCTGTCTGCTGTTTTTGATGTTGATCTTGAAACTAGGATAAATGGTAAAATAATTTAGTAATTTCATTACCTTGTTGAAACACAAAAGTATCTTTTCATGGTTGCTTGATATGCTCAACTGTTTAAGCAAATAGCTAATTAACCTCAATACACTAAAACTTGTAGACCTTACAGGACACGTATTAAATGTGAACTTATTTCTCTTCAAGTTGCTTGTCAGGACACAGTTAAAAAAGTGTTAAGACACCTATTCCTCTTTTTTAGCTTCCTAAATTCTCATTAATATTTATAAGCCTAACATATCATCCATAATCAATATTGTTCACTGTTAAATACCCTTTTCCTCTGCCAGGGTGGCATTAATTTGGATCAGTTCCTTTATATCACATGGTCAATTAGTCATAAAGTTTTACTTATGACATGTGGTTGCCCTGTGCTCCTGCAGGACAATCCATCAGCCCATAGCCCAATCCTTACTACTGTCACAGTGAAAGCCCTTCAGCCGCAGGCTAAACGGATGCTACTGATCATAATAGTCACTCGTTAAGGATCTCTTTAAGGGATATAGAGGAATGACTATTAAGTATTTGATTTTTATATACCCATTACTGTTCACACAGTAGGAGTACCTCAGATGAGAGGCAAGGAGAGACCTTTGTGGAAGTCCTTGGCCTCTGTAATGCAAATTACTGAGACCTCTTGGCCTCAGTAATGTACTGTTTACCCTGGGTATTAGTATTAGCTGACTTCTAAGACTGAACTATCCGTACGCATAGTCTCAGCTGGTTTAGACGATGCTATATTCTTATATAGATCAACTGCGCCCATGTGCCTTTTCAAGCAGCTTATTGAAGCATGAAGAGTTTTGTAGCCCATGGTACCAAAGAGCTTGGATGACTCCATTGTAAGAAAAAGATTCAGACTGTGTATGTTGAGTTTCAAAAAAATATAGCTTCTAGTTTTTCACTGAAACAGATAATGAAAGGAGGTTTGTTTAAACATCTGTGGAAGGTAGGCCTATGCAGTTCGAAATTTTCCTGTTCTATATAGCTTAACTATATTAATTACAAACTCGGTGCAAAAAGTGAGATTCTCACACTCCAGATCTTTGTAATTACTTTAACAAACTTTTACAAACTCAATCCTAGTGATTTTTTTGAGGTACAGTTTATTTTTTTAGCAACAAAATAAAATACCAAAAAACATTCTTTGAATCAAGAATCATTTTTTAGTAATCAAAACAGGATATCTGTCCTTATTTAGAACTTTTCCTTTTTGTGTCACGATACTCACTTACCCATCCTGGAACTACTATTTTAAAATCAGCTTTGAAGTTAGTCTGAATAAATAATAATTTTAAAATACTGTCAAAAGGCTTTTCTGTGAAAAGGTGTATAAGGTCATTGACCAGTTCATTTTCACCAGCTACGTTCTTAAGATTAAGCAGGCTTATGTTCATGTATTTTATCATCACCTTCATTGGGCTGCGTGAGTTTGCGTAAAATGAAGGCACTAACTTTTCTGAAGTCTTTTCTAAATGCTACATATGCCTGATATTACAAGATGGGCTATTCTAGAAGCATTTTTTTCATATCAAGGAACTAATTTAAAACATCACTTACAGGATGAAAATATCTACGGGAAAAGAAGGGCATATTTAGTGGCTTTTATTGAAAAATTGCAATGAGCATAAACTGGAGTAACACATTAAAGAGTTAAAGCTTTCAAAATGCTTAATTCTGTGCTGATGAATTTTATAGATTATACAGTAACAGAGTATTTTCATTAGGAAACACACTCATGACAAGTTGATTATGGCTTCAAAACTTCAGAATACAAAGCAAGGAAGTTTTCTCAAATTTATACCATTCTGAGGTGCAGAAACGAAAGTGAATAGCAAGATGTTTTGGTGCAAGACAAAGACTTTGGTGCAAGACAACACACTTTCACATCTAAGTATCACATCCTTCTCACTTTTCAACCTTTTAGCTTCCCTCAGCTATAATCATAGGGTATATAGCTTTGAGTAGATCTAGCTAGTTATCTGGTATTCTAAAATCGGAGATTTAAGTTAAGTTAGGTTATGTTTTCTCCTGTCAGCATAGCTCACAGACATCCATTCATATTTTTTTAATATTGTTTCTGTAATTACCTTTTTTTTGCCTATTTTTTCTTCAATTGCTTTAGAACTAGTTTCTTTTGTTAGAGCTCCCTAAATTACAAAGTTATGCTTTTTCATGTTTATCTCCCAGATTATAAACCCTCTTCCTTATTTGGTGCCCGCCTCCTACTTACTCTTGCATGTGTCTCTGCTCAGTACAGTTAAATTCATAACCCTCTAGTTTGGAATTCACTCTAATATACTATATCCTTCATCTTTTTCCTAATTTTTCATACTTCATGAGACAGTTTAGATCTAAAGTTTAAAAAGTAAAAGAAATCTGTCTAAATCAGACTTTTAAGGAAACTGTGTATCTGTGACAATTTTAAGCTGGGAATAAAAAAAAAGACAGAACTGAAGAACTCACAAAACTGGTCTAACGATAACAAAATGATTGAGTCAGATGTATAAGCATACATTTGAGTACATTTAAAGATTTTCTTCAACTATTGTGTTTCCATACGTTGTATTATTGAAATCAAGTTAGTGAATAATCATTTTTACCACACAAAGACTAGAAATACCCGTTTATAAAGAAAAATACTGTTCTGTATTTTTCAGTAAGCATTGAAATTAAACTGTAAAAATGTGTAGGTAAATGAAGAACTATCAGTGCGCAATATTCCTAAATGCATTCTAAAATATTTAACTGTCAGAGGTAATAATTTATAAAGTAGGACTGTAGACATTTTCCTGATAGATCGGAGGGGCATGTTAATGGAGCACAATGAAGACAGATAGCGCCATTCTAATACCATTGAGCAGACAGCCGCTTCATGAAATGCATCTCTGCCCATGCCCATCAATCTCGCCACGATGGCTGCTTAGATTAGACACTGAGAAAGTACTCCTGTGAATCTTTAAAAGGCTATTTCTGTCTTCTGTGAAGTTGTTTAACTTTGTTTTCATTTTATGGGGTTTGGCTGGGCTTTAATGCACACAGAAGCCTACAAATCCACCCTTACAGAATCCCTTGAAAATAGTAGTTGTTACAGAAACATAAACAGTATCTTTGCTGGTCTACCCACTTGGGCTTGTCCTGCTTCATATGATGTACTACTTCATTATTTTTGTGAAAATTGTCTAAATCTACTACTAAAAAGTGCAATTTCTTGATTTGATAAATTTTAGATATAATATTCAAAGTTAAACTTTGCTCACCACAATTGCTGAAAGGTTTTCAAATCTAATATCTGTGTTCCCCTGAGCAAGTACAAAACAACTCTGATCAACCAGGTGTTACAGGCTTCCTTAAAGAAAATGTTCATGGATTGCTGCTGCAAGTGCCTATAGTGTGATTGTTTTCTTTGTATGCTGAAAGTAAACATTATTAAAGTATTGCTGCCATTCTCCTTTCATTAGAAAGCTCAGCGGCAATATAATACAAAATATGACTGCATGCCTTTTCCAACAGTGATTTGTTTCCAATCTCACTAAACCCACAGTTGCATAAAGAGAAATAAATATCACTAAAGTTAAAGCCATACCCTTAGGTTTGTAAGTAAGAACAAACACTGTCTATTACTAAAGACACTATCATCAAGATACAGCATCAAACAATGCTTTAAAGTTAGGAAATAAATGCTATCAAGGTAAATTAATTTTAGGATGTTCAAGTACTCTCATTGTTACAAAGGATTTATCATTTGTAAAAGTTTAAAAGTCAGGGCCTTTATAAAAAGCTGTATATTTTCAGTCATTTTTTATATTAACTTTATATTATTTTTCAGGGATATACTTTTTGTATCAGTGAAAGTCACCTGAGTGTTCGTGTAAAGAGCTGAATCCAGGCATCTTACTCAAAATGGAAACTGTATTGATCTCAGTGGTGTTTCTTTGGTATAAATTGCCATTAGATATGATTGGTTCTACCTTAGAAGTTGTTCCATGGTACTGACACAAGAAGCAAGACAGACTCTGAGAGTTATAAATCAGGTCCATGGATCTGAAGGAAATTTGGCTAAATATGTATCTCTAAATATGTGGCTCTATTTCTTTGTGTTTTTTAGCTAAATCACTTCCAGCTTCAGGCACACCTACACAGATAAGCACAGGTTTCTGTGGACATATCTCTCCATGTTCTGGACAAGGAGATGTACCAGCAAATTTGTGGGCCTGCACTAACTTACTCTTCCATCAACCAGGAAAACATACTACTTACTAATAGAAAACATGCTATGAGTACTATGTGACAAATTTTGCCCTGATGCTCAAATGAATTTCCACTGAATAAAGTCTCTGGAAAAGTAAATGAGAGTGACTTGGTCTTGGTTAGGTCATCAAATAATAGAAGTCTACAGAGACAGCTTGAACCCCTAAAAATGTTGTAAAATGTTTGCTTTGTGTAAGAAGCTCTCTAATTTGCTTACATCAGGCAATCAGTACCCTAGTGTGGACTATACAATAATATTGGGCCAGTGATCAAGGTCAATATCTTGGTAACACACGTAGTGGAATTTAAGTGGACATAAAAATGCCATGAGCTGGACTATATTGTATTGAACTTACTGCAGTCATGTGAAAATCAGCAAAATAGCTACTGCCTTTTTAATTTACACAGTGAGTTTAAGTGCTCGCAGAAAACTACTCTCTCTGTTTCTTCTCTAAAAAGCACTGCGAACAAGTACGTCCATTCTCAAGGGATAGAGTAAAAGTATTTGCAGATAGCTCAATTTTAGTTCAGTTGTCATGGTCTGCAACAAAGCTGCAAACACTGCTTGATTTCTTTTGTTTCTAAAAGGCAGTTAGGAAGACATATCAGCAATTGATTATGGAGACAGGAAGAGAGGGAATATTGTCTGCCATCTGAACCGAGTTAACACATAGGATAGACTTGGATTTGTGATGCTTGATTCTGTGCCAAGTTCAGAGTTTGGGTTTCAAAAGTACCGTATAATAGTATTTGATTTAGAAGCCTTTTTTAAACAGTCTCAAAACCCACTTTCACTCAACCTTAGCAAGTCCATCTCATTTTTGCAAAGAACTTTACTATTTTTTTCTGAATTTCTCTCATGATGTGATACTACAGATTGCAGAGTGCTAGCTGTTGTATATTTGCAATGCCATCTAAGTTACCACAATGAACCTATTTTCTGCTTTAATGTGTTACATGTGGTCCACGACCTCCTCATGACTTCCTCCTCCATTTTGTTATTGCTTTAGTTTTGACTGATGGTGACTGTCATTTCAGTCTGAGAGCCCAGCATGGCCTTAGGCAAACGTAGTGAGATGACATCTATGGTGGTGCGGTAGTCATAACAAGTAAGAAAAGCTAATATAGAAATGATGAGTGGTTATGGAGGAGAAAAAAAGATAAAAAAGATTAATGAAGTATCTTGTCAAACAAAATGAGACTTCCCTGGGGGAAATCACAGAAAGGAAGAAAGAAAAAAACAAGGACTGCAGGAATCTGATAGCATCATCCATGTCATGATTACCTCACGGGCTGCAATAGGTGTACTTAATGCACAGACAGAAGTCTAGGCCAGCTTTGCTGTGTAGCAGCATATATGTTCACATCACAGAGTTTGTCRTTTGTTCACACTAAAATTAAAGTCAGAAGAGCTGAGTTGCTGTTATATTTTACTTGAATATTCTAAAAGCAATTGTAACAAYGTGCAATTCTAAAAGAACAATAACAGTTTATGGTAACTTTGTTCTAACTCAGCCCTATGATGACAGAATCCATTTCTATCCCAGATAATGCGAAAGTACTGCTGGATAAGGTGATACATGCCTTCAGCACAGAAGATTAAAGAACAACTTTTTACTTTCCAAATGGAACAAAGTTCTTGTTAATCATATTCTCAACGTTAAGCACATGAGCAGAACCAATAGTCAAATGGATGCTGAAATATTTTATCTAAAGAAGGATAGCTGATATTCAGATATGGAAAGAGAGGGAAAATGAATGAAGATGGTGGATCTGCATGATTTATCTTACAGAAGATAAATAGCAGGCCATTTCATTGTTCTTCATAGAGCTAATCCTTCATGTAGCAGTTCGACTTTGTGTGAGCTTCTGAGATTTCAGCATGTTTTCTGAACATCCCACAGTCCAGCCTAGTGCCTTAATCACTATGCTAAGATTTTTAAGGATAGTACATTTGTTTTGACTAGAATGTTTAAGTCCCCCAGGTAGTCACTGAACTAGTGACTTTTTTTATCTGAAGCTGATGTTTCAAAATATTTTGGGGGAACTACTTATCAAGATTTTTTTCATGCAAGAGTCAAGCAAACTTCAAAAGGTTATCTATTTCATAGAATATTCCAAAACTCTAGAAGTTACTGAAGAAAAGAATGATAGCTTTCTGACCTTCTCTAATTTTCTCTGTATTTCTGTGTGTGTATTGGGAGGAGGGCAGGAATAAACAACCAACAAACTAAAGATATTTCCAGTAACTGAGATTCAATATGCATATTTGCCAAATAGATGCTTTTTGCATCAGTATGCATATAAGAACACTCTGATTTAATGAACAGAATAAAGAGATTTCCCCAGTACCTCTCTGCTCTTGTCAACAATGCGTACTGGGAGGTAATATGGAAAGGTTCAGTGTGAGCTGAGGGATGTATCTGGTTATGTTTTGAAAATATAAAATCTTGGAATTTTAAAATTCTTACTTTCCTTAAAACTGAGGTCCTTTTTGCACCTGAATAAATGAAGATTTGCTCTTTAGAACAAAAAGTTCCTTGCAGGCGAGGTAGAACAATATACTCTAGAACAGGGATACAATGAGCCAAGCATACTATTAATTTTTAATGGTTGAACAATATCTTACAAATACATTATTCCCTGCTTTGAGACTTTCTCCTGTATATAAACTGCTTACAAATACATAGTGACATTAGCTTTTATAAGAGTAAAATGAGCACTTGCTCTGCACAACAGAGCACCTTTCTCCTGTTGATTCCAAGCATTTTCTAAATACGTTTTAAGTATAATTGTCTGTATAAAAGCCCTGGAGCTCAGGATACAACGAGTTGAGTCTTGCCTGGGCATCCAACCCATGTGTCCAAACTGTGTCTCCATCAGCTACCCATTGGTGACCCCTCCTCGCAGCTCCCAGGGCTCCCCGTGCAGTCTGTAGTGTAAATCCTTTATTAAACCAATAGGTTAAACCACTTCTGAACCTTGAGTGTCTCTCTATGTGATTATCCAATCCTTGCACACCTTGCAGTCACACCATCTCATGAGACCTAGATGGATCTTGTTATTAGTGATGCAGTACAGACCTTTTTCCCTCTGTTTACCTTCATCATTGTCAGACATCACATGAACATCCCAAAGTCATAGAATCATAGGACAGAATCACAGAATCAGTAAGGTTGGAAGGCACCCCTGGAGATCATCTAGTCCAACCCTCCTGCTCAAGCAGGGTCACCTAGAGTATGTTAGACAGGGTTGCATCCAGGCAGGCCTTGAAGATCTCCAGAAAAGGAGACTCCACAATGTCTCTGGGCAACCTGTGCCAGTGCTCTGTCACTCTCACAGGGAAGAAATTCCCCCTCACGGTCAGGCGGAACTGCCTGTGCTTCAATTTCTGCCCATTGCCTCTTGTCCTGTCACACGGGACAACTGAAAAGTTTGTCCCGGTCCCCTTGACACCCTCCCTTCAGGTACTTATACACACTGATAAGATCCCCCCTCAGGCTTCTCTTCCCCAGGCTGAAGAGGCCCAGCTCTCGCAGCCGTTCCTCATAGGGCAGGTGCTCCAGCCCTCTGATCATCCTCGTAGCCCTACACTGGACTCTCTCCAGTAGCTCCATGTCTCTCCTGGACTGGGGAGCCCAGAACTGGACACAGTACTTGAGATGAGGCCTCACCAGGGCAGAGTAGAGGGGCAGGATCACCTCTCTCCACCTGCTGGCAACACTCTTCCTAATGCACCCCATGAGACCATTGGCCTTCCTGGCCACAAGGGCACATTGCTGGCTCATGGTCAATTTGTCATCCACCAGCACTCCCAGGTCCTTCTCTACAGAGCTGCTCTCCAGCATGTAAGCCCCCAGCTTGGACTGGTGCCTAGGGTTATTTTTCCCTAGGTGAGGACTCTGCACTTGTCCTTGTTGAACCTCAGGAGGTTCCTCTCTGCCCAACCCTCCAGCCTGTCCAGGTCTCTCTGAATGGCAGCACAGCCCTCAGGTGTCTCAGCCACTCCTCCCGGCTTGCTATCATCCACAAATTTGCTGAGGAGTCACTCTGTCCCCTCATCCAGGTCACTAATGAATAAGTTGAACAGGATGGGACCCTGTACTGAGCCCTGGGGGCTCCAACTGGACTCCACGCCACTGATGACGACCCTCTGAGCTCTGCCTTCCAGCCAGTTCTCAATCCACCTCACAGTCTACTTGTCTAACAGTCCAGTACCAAGCACCTGCAGTCTGGCTATACTGGATTTCACTATTCTAGGCATAGTGAGTTAGAGAGTAGCAGGCCCTTCTCCAATAGATGACAGCTGAATGGCAGATGCAAACAAGCCAGAATGACTGCAGTAGGCTAATGGTAATAGAAAAGAACTGTCATGTCATTAAGGTGGCAGTTACACTACTTTACTTGCCAATAGGTTTTAGAAAGTGGGTCTAACTGTTACTGAACTCCGTAGCCAAAGAGATAGAAATAGCACATGATGGGGTGGAGCACAGATAGGAGGACAGAAGATGGTCACATCTGCTATTCAGAAAAAAAAATATTCAGGCAATAACATAATATTCATCTATAACGAAAGAGAATATATTCAGGTGGAAGTAACTAGCTCCCCCCCCAAAAAAAAAAAAAAAAAAAAAAAGTAGTACCTTCATTTTATTATTGTATGAAGTAAGCTGAGCTAAATATGTTACTTATTTTATTTTGGGAAAAAAGCATTTTTTTGGAAAATATAATTAAACTGATATTCAAGTAGTTCTATTGACAAGAGGATTCAAATAGGATTAAGTATGTTCTTTTTCTTTTCTAACTGCAGTATTTGTTAATTTTGAAAGAAAATTAAACATTTCTAAATGACTGACACTGAAAGAAAAAAATATTAATATTTTAGTAGGAYAGGAAATTTAGGAAATTAGTATTAATATTATAAAATTGAATTATTGTAATCAAGAATATTTATAGCATTGGCATTATTTGTATCATAAAAAGATAAAAGTGCATCTGAAATTGCAGTTAAGCATGTAGAAAGATATAATAGATAGATACTTCTAAAACATAAGAAATTAGATGACTAAAACAAGCTTCCATGTCTCTCCACAACTCCTTTAARCATTTCATCCAAAACTTAGCTTTCTGATATTAATCAATTATAAATGTAATTGCAATAGTGATCAAGAAACTGGTATATGAGAAGCAACTCTGAAGGGCAAAGTTGCTTAGGAAAACTGGCAGCTCTTTAAAAGACTRCATGCTCCAGTTGGGTGAAGAGTCCATCCCAGTACTCAGGAAAACAGGATGATGTGTTCAGATACTGRCTTGAGAAAACAGGGAGCTCATGTCAGAGCTCCAATGCAAAAAGGCAGTATACAGGAGGCTGAAGCAGGAATGAATGGGTAAAAAGGAGGAATTTAGAAACATCCCTGGGCATGAAAGGATGATGAAAGGAAAGCCAAAGCTCAGCTCTGGTTGAGACCTGCAAGRGATGTCAAGGGCAACAAGAGCTTCTACCACTGTATTAGTAGTGAGAAGCTAAGCAAGGGAAACATAGGCACATTGTTGAATGGGACTAGTGTTTTAGTAACAGCAAAGGCTCAGGTACTCACTGCTGCCTTTGCCTCAGTCTTCATGAACAAGGTCTCATGGGCCTCTATGGCTTCCAAGTTCGAGGAAGAGAATTACAAACCCATTAGACACTATAGGTTGCATCCAAGATGCTGAAAGAAAAGGCTGATATCCTTGCATGGCTGCTCTCTGCTGACTTTGAAAGGTTGTGGAAGTCAAGGGGAGGTTTCTGATGGCAGAAGAAAGGCAAATATTCACCTATCTTCAAAAGAGGCCGAAGAGATAATCCAGGGAACTGCAGGCTGGTCAACATCACTTCAATCCCTGGGAAAATCACGGCGCATGTCCCCTTGGAGAATATTTCTAGGCACATGAGGAAGAAGAAGGTGATCAGCAACAGTCAGCATGGGTAGGTAGAACCAGGCTAAATTATGCCCAACTGACTTGCTTTACTTCTAGGATAAAACACCTAGTTTTGTGGATGAGGAGAAAGCAGAGGACGTCCTTTACCTTGACTTTAGCAAGATTTTTGACACCACCGCCCATATCATTCTTGTATCCATTTTCTTGTATTAAGACCTTATAGTCAGGACACAGACAAACTAAGTGAGTAAAAAATTGATTGGATGGTTAGTGGTTAGTGGGTCATATTCTACTGGAGGCTAGTAACAAGTGCATACTGCAGAGGTTTGTTTAGCAGCTTTGTCTGGAGGAGGCAATAGAGTGCATACTTGTCAAATTTGCTTAAATTGAAAAAAAAAGAGGTTCAGACTGGATATAAGTAAAAAGTTTTTCAGCATGAGGACAAGCAAGCAGTGGAACAGGTTGCTCAGAGAAGTTATACARTCCCTGACCTTGGAGGTTTTCAAGACTGGATTGGCTAAAACCCTGAGCAACCTGGTCTAATCTCGTAGCTGACCCTGCTTAGAACAAGAGGTTGGAATTGAGGCCTCCTGACATGCCATCCTACCTGAATTATCCTATGATCCTATAATGATTTATAAAAGGGATCATAAAAACAGTTTTGAAGAGACACTACAAATCTGATTCTAAATCTGCCAACATTAGTAAGACACCTCACTTTGTCTTTAATGGACTTTGGACTTTTTCTAATCTGACAGCTGGAGTAAATGATTTATTAATGAATTGATCCCCCCAAAATGAGTGGGGGAATCAGTGGAGAAAAATGACCCAATTCTGCTTTCTGAGGTTGTGGCATGTTTGAGATGACTAACCAAGATTAACCAGCATAATATATGCAAGCAGTTATGAAAGATTGAAGCACCCTTAAATAACCTATAGTTTTCCTACTCAGCTAAATTAGCAGCATCATGCTAATACTTAGTAGCATTGCTATCTGGGCCTCTGGGAATATGCTCCATACTTGCAAAATTTTCCTCCTCCTTCAAAATGTTCTATATTTTGTGCGTTCTTTGCTTTTCTTTAGAGCAAAGAGGGGTTAACTGACTGAACATACGATGCTCTGAAGAAACAGTACAAAGGCACTTAATTGTCTTTTTTAAGAGACTTTTCCAGCCTTCAATAACTCATTCAGAATTCAATCAATAAACTCACTTCATAAAAAAACTCTGAGTTTTATCTGTATTATCTAAAATATTCTGTTGAGTTTCCACACAGAGATATTGCCCATAATGTCTTGTGCTGACTTACCTGCTGCTTTTGCTGAGTACAGACTTTGAGAATATTGTGCTTGTTCCTGAACAGTTATAGTTTGACACTGCATATGGCTTGACTGAAATCTTTAGCACTCTGCTCAGTGTCTGTACAAACGTCTCAYTTACTACTTGCTGAAATAATTTCATTTCGTAAACAGATAAATATGTACTCTGCAGAGCAAATGTCTTAAATTAAAACCTATTTTCATTTTGTCATATGTTAACTGCATAAAACATGTATGTTTTAAAATATTTAGAATRTCTCATATAGCATATTATATCTTTATACATCATGGATAATGGTTTTGAAAGCTAATATATTTTATTTTAATATACTAAAGCTGAATACTTGCACACTTTTATTAACAAATGAAACCACTATTTTATGCTTTGCTGAACTCTTTATTCTCAAGATGTGTTAATAAGATACATTTAATCTCTTTCTGGTATTTATCATGCAAAATTAACTTTGGGGTTCGTACTCAGTTGAATGTTACTTTGCAGAATGGAACCAATTCAGTGCTACGGACAATTTCTCTTAAGAAAACAYTCACTTACCTTGTCTTTGTCTCCTTGTCCTCCTTTGTTCCCTAATAAATGAGAAAAAATAAAACTCTCGTTAGTAATCCTTATTAGACAATAAATCACACATCACTTGCTTGTAAAACTTACAACTTAACTTGCAAAACTTAAACTCACACAGGAAATTTGCACAAAAATACCACAAATCATATAAGATAAACACGTTTTTCATCTGTATCTGAGTCTATCATCTGAAAACCTGTAATAGCTGTCTAAAATAACTTAATTCACATTTACAAGACAATATAATACTCTTAAATTAAGATTCTATCAATGGTGTTTTAAAGGAAATTGAAAGCATTACTGAATCATAAGGACTGTTGTACAAACTTTTTTTTGTTCGATACAGTCATTTTAATTTTTTACCAGTGTCCAAGTGTCTCCATTGATTTTATTCAATCTTTTGACTTCTGAATTATATGAATTCCACATCAAACTTGTCAAGTGAAGCAGAGACACTGCAAAACCAGCAGGGCCAGGGCCAATGGATGATACTCTTCTGAAGAAATAGTATTAATTTTTTTTTTAAGAAGACTTCCTCTAGAGCACAAAAAAGACCCCAAGAAAGTAATCCGCAACCCACAATAGACATTTGTTCTTAGTACCTAGCTCTGTTTTTCATGCTGTGCACTACTTTCAATTGTTTTCATGGGCACATCAAGCTACTGGTTGGTCTTTTGTACAGAAAATAATTCTTTTTCTTGTCTCATTGGTAACTTCCATCATTGAGAGCTTTTTTATTACTATTGACAAATTAARAATGTAATAAACCTTATATAGACTTTAAATATATATATATATGTATATACATTCTGTATTTTAATTGCAGATTTGTAGTTCTGTTTAATACAAAGTGCTTTGCCCTAATTATCCTTTGCTGACTTTGATGTTTTCAGGAGTTATACATTGCCTTTCAGATATATTTGATGCAGTTAAAGAATAAGCAAAACTATGTTTCTGCTCAGCATGGAAACTATGCTGTACAGCAGATTTTCAAAATCAATCATCTTGCAAAGAACTTCTAGACTCCATAGTATATCAGAAAAGAAACGTTAGATTCAAAGTTAAAAAAAAAAAATAAGAAAAAGCATTGAACTTGGAAGAAAATATGGTGAACTAATTAAAAAATGTGTTTTAATATATAAAGGAGGATTTTATCCTCCTCTGAAGGCATCCCTCAGAAAGGGAAAATCTTCCACACTTAAATGCTGCTATAGTGACAAGCCCATCCCTTTGGCAATGACCAAATACRGAATATGTTGGAGCTTGAACAGCAATGTGGTCAAAATGTCCTTACATTCAGCCAGTTTCTCAAAAACACTTATTTGAAAACATATTGGTCATCTTAACTTGCTATATAATTACCAGAAATTTTCTTATAACAGTTTCTCAGTGGGACTACTTGGGAAAAGATTTATTTACGTGAGTAAACCCTTCACCACTAAGGCTTTTGTTTTTATGGAAGAGTCCATGACAGAGACACWACGCAGTCATTTCTTATGCTCTGAAATTTTCAGAATGAAGTGAGTGGGCTACAGTGACTTTCAGGAGGAAAGAGTCTGTAACTGTTTTTTCCTTCCTGTCTTCTAGCAAAGAAAATAATAATAAAAAAAGAATCTCTGATGRTTCTATAGAAATTAAGAGCAAATCTGCAAAATTAACAGAATATTTTCTTTGATTTCTACTTAAATTTTAATTAAAAACGGATATTCAAAAACTTTTTGCAACATTACGTAGATTGTGTAATCAAAAAGGAAGAGRTCAGAGGAATGCTCAGTGATACTAAAAGGCTTACAATAATAGCAGAAGTTCCCTAGTATTAAAGTTAATTGCAGATGTCCAGAGTTTGAGGATTCAGTTATATTAATGGGAACTGTATCTTAATACAAGTGAGAATAAATGGGTTTAACAGCTGTATGATGTATTTCAGGATATAATACAAACCGCAGTTCTAGAATTAGTTTCTTAAAGCAGTTGATAAAATATCTAGCSCTTTTTATGTACAGTTCATTTAAGATACTGTAATTATAAATGACAACAAATCTAATATTTTCATGCACATAGCTGAATGACAGATTTTAGTGAGACTTGCAAAACCATGAGTACGTGATGAAAGATTTCTGATGATCCAGGTTCCATAAAAACAAAGCAACCCATTCCCCCATGGAAATTCTTAACAAGAAGTGGCAGTGAAAGTGTAGAGGCTCTGAGAGAACCCAAATATCAGCAAATCGTATAAATATTCAATAGCTTTCATTCCAAACTCTACAATAAGATTCTTAGATCTCCTTCATTCAGAATAAACTTATGTAATATTTTTGTTGTATGTATARTTTTAAGGCCTGATACACCAATTAATTTAGGATTTTGTCTGACTTTCCAGAGGCATTAGTATAACATACCAACATAAAGAWGCATGTGTTGTCAATGGCTCATGGCATCTAGAATTCTTGGTCACTTGCTCCTTGATATTTCTGAAAGCGAAGCTAATATTCCCAACTTTCCTATTTAGTGAGTGCCTAGAAGGAAAACAAAGTGGAAGKTGAGTAAGTCATTGAAGTCTGTGTGAGTTGTATATACATGCATGCTGCATGGCCGGAAAGAAGAGACTGCTGCTATTTACGATGTTCTACTAAACAAAGCACTTTTAATACTAGTCTGAGTCCTCATACACAAATATGTACGTATACACTTATCTGATAAAGGATGTCCCACTGTTTTCCCTACAAGGTTTGTGTAAAGACCAAGTCTCTGCAAACAAAAAGAAAGATGAAGCTATCAGAAGCTTCYTGATCTCAAATTGCATATCTGGTAAACTCTTCAAAAGTTAAGGCTTGCATATTTTGCTGTAAAACAGTCRTGGGAAAGGGTGATGACTAAATGATTTCATTTGAAGGATTACTGTAGCTGCTAGTCATTCTAGGAATGAAGTGGTTTTTAAAAACCAAAAGAAACAAAAACATTTAAAAAGCAAGAAATTTATTTTATAAGCAATGGAACTTAAGATAATTGAACACAAAAATTGTAATTATAAAGTGGAAAAAGGAAACTATGGTGACACTGATAGACAAGACACTGATAGAAACAAGAGTAAGCCAGTGAAGGTATGTAAACAAAAGTATGCATACAACTGCAATAATCCCTCCTCCATGGTATCTGTGAATACTGTTATTGAAGTGTCTTAACTTCTCTCCCCTCCTCTCTTATGATATCCTTGCTAGTTACTACAAGTTTTGCCCCAAGATACTCAAATTCTCCCCAACACTCCATCCTATGTGTGTGTGCAAAGTAAGCATGTGTTTAGATGATCTTTYCATATTCCATCCCTCTCTAAAATGCCACTAACAATTGTCTCAGCTGAGGATATGTATAGGAATGTAGTTTCGCGATACAAGGAATCATGCACTTTTAAAAATAAAGACTGATCGGAGCTCACAAAGCATTAAAGAGCAAGGATAAAGAATTTCAGATTCAGACTACACTCCAGTGTAGTCCCAAGGCATCTTTTAGGCATTTATTTTGCAAATAGTCATGATTTTAGATAGCTAGGCAATTGTGAGATCATGAGAACAATTGCTTTTTAAACAAACTTGGCAAGTCCTATGCTGGTTTAGAATTCAGTGCAAATATTTTCATACTTATTGAACACATACAGCTACATAGATGAGGTAACAGTGACCATAAAACCCAAACAAAACCCCACATTGGCAAATTATAATCTGTCAGCAAAAATATGGGAGTTTATTTTTTCTGACAAGTAATACTTTCAATAATGACATTATCTATCACGTACTAAAGAACAAACTCCGCTTCCTCCAGTTTAGGAAAGACATCCTAAATCCAGACTTTCAAGATCACAGACTTAGTTAGTTATCACTGAAGATGAGTTTCAATGTAAAATTAAAAAAAGAAGAAGAAGAATTTACAGCATTTTAAAAATATATCTAAAATTCAGATGGTTTGAGAGAAATAAAAACATTAGAATTATTTCACTATAATTTTTATTGTTGTTTTTGCTATACAAAAAGAATTTTGATATTTTAGGATATTTATAATCATAGGCATTATTCCCTAAAATATCATGTTAACATGAGGAAATATTTGCTGTTGATAGACATTGGTAGAATCATATCAGCAATGTTCTACCAGTCTCTTTTAAATATCAGTAATTCAGTTTAGAATAGTATCATAATAATTAGGTGATTCAGGTGATAAGCTGTTCTGAAAATAACATCTTAAGCAGCTAGAGCAAAATGATATTTAAAGATGCTCTCCTGTTTATCCCAGTATCAGGCTAATGTCCCTGAATAAGAAATACCTTTGACAAAATCTAGCACTAAATCCATTACTTGAACCAAAATGGTCATAGAACATATTGAAATTAATAACCAAATCTCTGCAAGAATTCCTGTTTCTACAGTATCCAGCTCTGACCTCAGTGAGCTATGAAATTGTTCATGAAGTTACTCTCCTACACACCTATATGTAATCAAATACTGCAGTGTAGAAAGCAAGACAAAAAGAACTTCACTGATGTATACATTATAAATGCATGTGTTTTTGCACAGCATTGTAACTTTTGCTTTTTAAAATCAATATAATTCTGAAATTAATATTTCAGAAAAAGACATTCTCCTGATACTACAATGGAAGAATCTTTTTTTTATATAAGAAACAGAAGAAACGGTTCCTGCAGAAACAAAAATCAAGACCTCCCCAAGAGAAAAACATTTACTCTTTTTCGGTTTTGAATTATAATGTATACCCAGAAGAGTCACAACACATTATCATTCTGAAGCTATGAAGCTATGAACAGTTTTTTTTTTTTTCAAAATACAAAACATTTTACAATACATTCATGATTAGTAAAATAATTTATTCATTTATGTTTAATCAATTTACTTTTGGTAAGCTCATTAAGCTTCTGTTCTACATTAATCATGGTTAGCATTTTATATTTTTGTTTTGATTGCATTGATAATATTTTTAAACCATAGCTACAGCAATAATTATTAACACTTTACACCTCCTAGATATGGAAATGGAGTGGTGACAGGTTCCTCTTAACGTTTGGTTTTAAGCATGACTGATTTTTGGAATATTATTCCACTTACACCTTTGTCTTTCCCTTGGGTTTGGTGTTTCTAGAGGAAATTCCACTTATACACGCTCTGGAATAAGGATGGAAACAAGCAAAACAGAAAACATGTAGTCAAGTGAGCAGTATAAAAAATGAAAATAAAAATTGTCTAAAGGCTACTGAGTAAAATTTCCCATTAGAAACAATTCTTAAGTAAAATTCCTTTTACAAAAAAAAAAAAAAAAAAAAAAAAAAAAAAAAAAAAACTCTGGCAATCCATCTTCAGTATTTACTAAAAAACATATGCAAATAAAGAAAGGACAGAGAGAGAAAACAGGGAGAAAAAGCTATTTTTTTCTAAGGCAAGAGTATAACAAACATGGCCAGAACATATAGGATGGCATCTAAGATAAGACTGTAGACATAAGGCAGAGCTTGGCATTTTATGGCTGTAAAATATTAGCTTTGTTTCTCAGTTAATAAGCTATTGCTGTTTTGTTTTTTGTTATGCCTGTGGGGAGCAACAGCTACATATGAGAACTGTAATACAAGTATACTATGATTTTTAGCATTATTAGACTCTCCTGTCATTACTAGATTATACTAGAATATTGCTGTAGTAAAAACTGAGGTAGAAATTTATGGGGAAATGCTTTAAACTATAATTTCTACAAAATTAATTCTAACGGATTAAGATTTAAGAAATCTAAGGAATTTAAGAAAAGAAAACAAGAGTTTTTTCCACTAATTTTATTTCCTGCATAGTGTTTGTTCAGCAACTGTAACACATTTGAATGCTCAGAGGGGGAACACTTTCTCAAAAAACAGCTGACTGGAGGAAAATCATTAAATTGCCTTATTCTATACCTGATTCATCACAAACAGAATATAGATGAAAAACTAAAAAGTCATGTAAAGAAGAGAAGATTGAACAACATGGTCCCATGATGTGATGAAGAACTACCTAATGATGGGAGGTTTCTTGTAGGAATGTAGTTTTAAACATATATAACATGTTGGTCCCTGACATTATTATAGAATGGTGGCATTTGTGACACAGGTTTGGGCCCACTTGGTCCTGCTGCAGATCAYATTCAACATAAACACCAATCTTTCTTAAACATTTCAAAGGAAAAGCCTTTAATCATTAAGCTCATGGATTTTTAATAGGTTTTTGTGTACTTTGATGGAGAAAGGGAAAAAAAGATTTACTATTTCGACGTCTTAATATCAGAAAAGGATTATCATTGTAGAGTGTGAGTTCATGTAGTGTCAAGGTAGACACCATATTCTAGTCCAAAGCAAAAGACTTGTGTGTCCTAGAGTCCAAGCTCRACCACATCCATCTTAATTTCACATTCATCAGCAAAAGCAAGGTTTGCCAGCCTTGTGAATCAACACACCTAAACATCAAAGACAAGACTCATCTCACTAACATTTACCACACCCTCTGGGAAATTCAGCTTTAATTGTCTTCAGAGGGAAATGTACCTCCTTAGAAGGTTATTTACCTGACCTGTTTCAACATATACTTTAGGATGTGATATATGTTACCCCTGAAGTGCACATTTCTATCCACCAACATAAAAAAATACCTAGATAACTTCATCTGCATACAGCCATGTATATCTGATTCAAGAAACCCCAGCCTAAGTTTCTCTGAGAATATACTAACACTTTGGAAAAAACATAATAATTCACTTGGGATTGTGAGAGGTGGTAGAAGGGGAAGTGCCCACACATTAGATCTATTAAAATACACTGAGTACCACATTGTGAATCTGCCAACCCCATTTCCCCAGTAAGTTCAGTGAAGATTTCCAGTTCACTGTTCACTGCTTTTTGGAAGTCAGAAAATGTATTTGCCTGCAGAATTAGAGGCATATCTTACTATATAGTAAGTTTTGGAAAATACTGGCTTTTGCCATATCACTTCCAGAACTGAGCCTCTGCTTTCSCTGTTATACTAATTCTAAACAGAAAAAGTGCTACATGGTTGGACAAGAACACTGGTCATCTGGGTATTCTCCTTACAGAATTCAGTTTTTATAAAATAATTAAGTACTAGTTAATAAGGCTTTGCTAGTATAAACATAGAATTCACATGTATATTCACATGTATATGCTATTTGCATTGMACATCACTACATGTTTCCTATACTTAGTCAGATAATTCCCACTTGTAAAAATCATCAATTTTATCCACCACTTAACCAAACTATTATCATGACAACCATCCTAAGAAAACCTATACCCTCTAGATARTTCACAATAGTCTTCCCTTTCCCCAAAGTATGATATCCATTGATTAATGATGAACAATGTACGATTTAAATACTCTAGCTAGTTCTGATAGGCAAAAAAAATGATGGAAAGAGTTTGTAAGAAAAATGAATGTACATGCCAAACCATTCAAACAATAAAACTTTGATCATTTCTAATTTCCTCACCCCAACCTGAAATGCCAGACTTTAAAACTTGAATTGAATTTTCAGTTTTGACCCCAAACAGATCTGAAATATCCTCACCAGTATTTCATATTTTCCCTATTATGAAATTTTTTCTGAAGTTATCTTAATACATATAAGAAAGACATATGAAAAAGTGGAAATTTGATATGGATAATCAAAGTAGAGAKAGACGTTTAACCAAAGTTATATCAAACTCTCAATTAGGCAATTGATTTTGATATAAACTTTCTCATTAAATTTTTGTCATTAGGTTTGAAAATGCTATGAAAACTGCTTTTTCTTCACAGAATTTCTTATTTCTGTTATTTTTCTGAAAAAAAGCTTAAATTACACAAATATTGGATCAGTCTTTGTTATTCATTTCAAGACTGCAATAATTCTTGTCTGAGTCTGTTTAATTACTCCTGAAATAAATCAGACGAACAACAATAGAAGAATTTATTTCACTTATGAGCATGTAATGTTATTGGCACAGAGATAATTTGGGCTAAACAATTCTGCAAGGTATTGTGCTTTTTYTGGTGAGTGTTCTTAATTAAAAAAAATTTTAAAGCCCAGTGTTATATGGAGACCAGCAGTCAATACCATCAGTGTTTGCAAAGTAGCTCAACAAGAATAAGTAATTCCAGAGGAGGAAGAAGAGTAAATACGCTCAGGGACAATTAAATCATCTCTGTTTCTCTATTGGTATAAATTCTTACCTACATTATCTTTAATGGTAACTTCAGTTTTACAGGAAAAAAAATGCTATAACTCAATAGTTAAGGAATAGCTTGTGCATAGCAAGTTATAATTATTTAGGAATAAATAGCAATGTGTACTTCCTATTAATATATAAAGCAGAAAAATATTGTACTTTGGAAGAATAAATGCTGACTTCTCGCTCATAATTCTGAAGTCCCAGAGTTCTAGCAGGAAGTTTGAGGTTCAAAAAAGTTAAAGCTATTATATACCTATTGTTATTCAGATTCCATAGAAAAAATATTATTAAAAACACTATTTCTTTCTTTATAACCATGGCTATAACCTCAATGCTGGTGATACAAACATGAGTAATTATATAGATGTTGAAAACAAAACATCTTGCACTCAGCTACTTAGGGGCATAATTGTTTACATACTGAGAAATGTACAAGCTATAAARATATTTCAAAGATAATCCTGTAATACTCTCATATCACCAAAATGTTGTCAGATTTAATATGTAATACAATCCAGCATGCAACATAACATTCTATTGAGTCAATGCATTATGGTTTTTTTTACACTTCCCTTCGTTTTTCTCTATCTGTTCTATAAGTAAGGTTCACATAGCAAGGACCGGGGACATAATCTTTCTATATACTTCACCAGAGTCTTACCACCAATTTGTTAGATTTCTATATCAGATTATAGATTTAAGGTTATTTAAAAGTCATTTATGTCTTTTTTTTTTTTTTAATTGCTCTCTAGCATGTTTGTCACTATTTTCTGTGCTGCTTTACATTGCTCACTTGGATCACAGAAAAAGATTAAAATGCTTGGCTACTACAGATGTCTTCTCAAGAWATCCATTCACAGCTTCCTCTAGCCATTGAAAGATGTTAAGCCTTTCCAAGATGCTCCTTTTCACTTAGATTTCCAGATGCATGGGAAAATTTCAAAATTAAAAAGGATCCCTTCTCCTGGTTTGAGACACAAGACCAAGGCCTCTATGCTGTAYATTTCATTATTTTGGGTTTTTAAGGGTGATTTCCAGGTAGGTACTTTATTCTTCCTTGCTGTTCATTATGGCAAATGAAAAAGTTGCAAGCATATGTACTGTGGAGTGTTTAGTGAAGAGAAAGATCCTGTGATGCGCTGCGCAAGCTGGGATGCTATGGTTAGAATTCACAACGTCTGCGAGGCCGTGGGAAGCGGTCTACGCCAACCGAGCTCACTTTAATAGGTAACTTTCACAATGRCATTTGCCGTTGTCTTGGTGAAATACCACTCTGGGATCCCAACTACAGAAAATCAAGATCGTACTTAACGCTGTACCCTCTTGCAACCTCAGTGAAGTCATAAAACTTGACAGCAGTGCCCAATGCGCTTTTTTCAATCCCTTGAGAACATCCAGGAGAACACAGCTGCATTCTGCATGGGCTCACTAGAACAGGACTCATTGTATCCTTCCTAATATAATCCTGCCAAGAATAATTTGGCTGTAAACAATGTAGGTCACAAGGGAAGAGTGAAATTTATTTATATGTACCAACAGCAAGCAAGAAAGAATAATGAGAACCACAGGAACTCTTAACATAATTACATAAYGTCCAGCAGAGCCAGCAAAACATGAAAACTAATTTCAGGAACAGAAGCTATAAAGCTTAATATGATCTTAAAAAAAAAAAAAACTAGGAAATAAAGTAATCCTTCACTTCCACGATTTTCAATGAGGAAATAGTAGTTCAGAGCAATTAAGTTATCAGATCCTTATCTAGAGCTTATTACTTAAAGTGTTTCAGTCCAGACACTGAAAATAAAACTTCTAAAGGCGAGCTAGGTCAGAGTGGTATGTGATTTTAGTGCCAGCTGAAGGTATATCCCCTCTCATTGGCCGTGGCCTCTTCTGCTTGCAGCCTGTTCCGTCAGGAAGAGAGGAAAGCCCACAATTTAAGCTCTGGATCTTTTTTGTTGTTTGTTTCATTTCTCTAAGCAGCATCACAGCTCTTTTGTCTCCCCTTGTGCAACATATGGTCTAGGAAGACAAGGAGATAATACAGGTGCAAAAATACCATGTGACCTGCCAGAAGAGAATGACGTTACTTCAGGGAAACCAGATTTGGTGGCCTTAGGGAACTAGGGGAGCCCAATATATGCAGCTGCTGCTCTTCCCATTTGCAGGGAACACAGAAGCGCACTCATGCATGTGCACACCCACATAAATACAGACACACAAACTGACACATGCACAAAGCAGTACCTTTACTGGCATCCAGATAAACACTCACTCACATGGATGTGAACAACAGAGATGGCTTAACCCTATTTCCTGTTTTCTGACTATCCARATTGAAGCTCACTGCTGACACATTACTGTGTGATTCACAAATACACCCACATTCRCAGATCCCCAGAAAATTAGCATGGACTTCTCATCCATCTAATCTCTGTGCCTGGATCACAGACCTCCTAGCCAACAATGAGTTCAGACCTTGGGTCTTCCTAGGTGCAAATGTCCTCCTCTTTGTGGGCTGGTCTGGCTTGAGGTTCTGTAGCTCAGGTATACATACACCCTGGTGATCAGCAAAAGGGCTTGGCCGGACAGGCAGAGTGACTGTGTGYATGTAACTGGCCTTTTTTACCCCTCATTCACTCAATTTTTGCATGATTATCCTTGTCCTGGCCACCTTGATCCCTCCCTTTCTCAGACATTGTCTCCTYCCAAATAAACAACCCCACTCCACCCAGCTTTGCTACAATCATACCCAGCTTTGGTATTTCTGATAGTATTATATAGGCTATCTCAGTCTCATATGCTATCACTGATAAAGATATCAAGGCACTGTTGTCCTTGCAACGTTGTACTCCCCAGAAGGTCCCCAAGACTCCCTTCCAGTTATTGGTTCAGCTATTTCTTCCATAGCCTAGCAACCTTAATCTTAAACACTTCCAAAATCCAGCCACTTCCCRCAGCATTACCTACAACTTGTCACCTTCTCACACTGTGTAACTTATGGCAATTCCTCATGTCATTTTCAATAATTCGCTGTCTTCTGTTTGCCTRGCTAAAACCCCTGGGGCCCAGTCATCTACTCACATGACTTAACATCTGGGAGAACGGATGCTGTACTGGTCAGCAGGAATCCTCTTTTCGTTTTTGAGCTTTAGCCATTGCTAAAGCTCCTGCCCAGTTTGCCCAGGGAGGGAGCTGGGGCCAATCAGGGCAGTGTAGACCAGGGCCCTGACAGTGCCACTCCTCTCATAACTTATGTCCTCTATGAGGGACACCAGATACGGAGAACACTTTAAGAATCAGAACTTTCATTTTCCAGTATTTCACACATTCCTACTTTTTTTTTTTTTTTTTTTTAATCAGAAATGTGAGTGAAATGTCAGAAAATTCTAAAAAGCCCTGGAAAACATTAAATTTTTGAGGGAAGGGACAGTAAAACTACCACTTTTCTTGGATAATGGCACAACACAAGCTGAAAATTTCATGTTGTAAAGGAAAACAACATAAATCTTATTTCGATAAGAGAATAATATTACTGACAATAGAATGTCTTCTCACATCATAGCTGCAATGTGGCTTGCTTGATCCTTTTAGTTTTGAATCAGAATTATCCTTGATTGGCTCTGACAGGCTACAGATATACTTAAACCCAACYAGGATAAGTGCTTCTACACAATGTAACTCTTTCTCAAGTAAGAGTAAAGCAGCTTCAGCACTTCAAGGGTATGAGTAGAGAGAAAACTCCTGAGGTTCTTTTCTTCATATGTGGCTCCCGCTTTTAGAGTTATATATTACTTTGCTTCTTTAATATTTTCAGCTTATATTATTTACCTCATTTCTTTCCACAGTTCTACAGTCTTAATGAAAAAGCAAAAAAAAAATTTTTTTTTGGCTGTGATACAGAGCATCCAATTACATCCAATTAATCTGATCTCTTAACTTCCCCATACAAAGTGGACACATACAATAGCAAAAGAAAGCCATTTCATAAAACCAAAAGAAAAGCCATATCTAAAGAAAAAGAGTCAACCATAGGGTCTTGTTTGTTTGTTCCTTTTTAATGACCAAGGAAGGGCAGACCTCAGCTTTTTGTAACCTGGTGCACGAGATGTGCTGCAATATAAGATGCAGGTTCCACTGTGGGGACGTGTGAGACAGACCCTACCATAAAACCTTACAAATGAATTCTCAGATTTGAAATAGAAAGAGATTGTGATTGATAATCAGCTCAAATTTATGAAATAGAGGAATGTTTGTTATAGTTACATAAGACTGTAGAGAAATCATTCAAGGTATTCACATACCTCCAAAAATAGTGACAAATTAAAATGATTCAGGAAAAATAACTACAAGAGAGGTCTGAGGTCTGGGAAGTCTGCCACTGTGAGCAAATAAAATAGACCAAGATATTTTATTTTTTCAAGGGTGCTTTATGAAGCAATTAYTATGACACTCTCACATTACCCCCATTTAGTGCTAAACAGTCTTCTTGAAACAAAATTTCTTTCTATCAGAAAAAAAGTATACTAAAACAGAATAAATAAACACATAATCAATTATTTTACTTAAAAATAATCATGAGTATATATTTTAAAAATAATATTAATATCAATTGCTGAAGCTTGTTTTCAGAAGCTTCATAAATATCAACATTAACTGGCTTTCTTTTATGTTGGATGAAATGCTTGTTCTGAAACATTTATTTCAAACACATAAACAATTTTAAATTTGTCCAACAAACAGACAGACAAACCCCAAAACATTTGAGGAGARTCACCTACAAAAATAAATAGTTTTCAAAAAAGTGATACAAAGTACTTCAATTAAAAAAACAGTTCTAATGGCTGGATGCTGAGGATGTAGACAGTCACAGTAGAAATAATATACCAAAATTTAACTATCATGGTGATTAATCCGAAACATTTTTTCTTGGGATTCAATAGGTTTTCCATCCCTTGAAGCCTTTTAATAAAAKTGAATTTAGTTTGTGCAATTCAAATTCAAAATCATAAAACAGAAGAAAGATAGCTGGCACAACCACGGTTGATTCCTTCTTGACTTAAGGATTTCTCACGAAAAAAGATGCTGTGTTCTGCCTTCCTGCTGTACATCTTAGTCCACAATTATCCATATTTTTCTAGTCATCTCATTTGTTTTCTGTATTCATGACATACTTTATATTCAGTTGGCATATTCTTTGGCCACTCATATTTTACCACTTACACCCAAGCAAAGAAGCCAACTCATATTCAGGTCTGTCCTCTAACCTTTTCTTATCGTAATCGAGTAAAATCGTTTGTTCTGTAAACCAAGAAAATGATTGATCAGCATTTTGGTGGTGTGTGTATTGAGTTACAAAGATGAAAAATATTAAGACTCTCCAGCTATGAGCTTATGAAATGAAAATCAATAATAGTGTCAAGTGTCACTGAACGACTGACTGTAATGAGTATCATTGTCTATACGATTTCCATTGGACTTCATGGGTAATATTGACATGCAGTTTTGGAGTGGGTTTTTTATTGTGCTATTATTGTTAKCCTACAAAAAAATGAAGATTATCTCAGTACTTTAGCACACAGGAGAGTTCAATGGAACCCTCAGGCAGCTGAAGTCYTATCATCTACAAAACTGTTTTCCAACAGTAATCCTCTTTGTGTTGCATTTTGCTGTAAAGTCAGTTTTATAAACACTACAGCCACCACTTTGCCTCACAGCAATGGAACTTCGCAAGAGTAAAATCAAATGAAAATGCTATCAAAAATTTTAGACTTTTTTTTTCTCTTTGTGTGGTATTGTGCTTATGCTRGGGAGTCAGAAATGAATACAAGGTTAGGGAGTTAAGAGAGCTGAGGCCTTTATATTGTACGTGTACATTTGTGTGTGTCTTTGTGTGTGTGATTTTCTGTTTCTCTTTGGACAGCAAATATGTATTTTGTAAATATTTCTATTTTAGGATAAATTATAGAAATATAATGTACTTCTTGAAAAAGACAGGAAATGAACTTTTTATATTATAGTTAACACTATTTGTGAGAATGTTAGTATATCTGACTGAAAATGTCACAAAAAAGTTTATTTGAAACATTCAATGAAAGTTGAGTTTATTATCTGAACTTCTAAACTCTTAATTGAGTAGAATCAGCCTTTACTTCACTTTCTCATTCTACCTTATTGAGAACAACAATATGCTTTGATAAATATAGATTAAATAAAAACATATTTCTAATTCCCTTAACTCAGAAATTTTGAGCCCCTGCTGTTGTCTCAGGTACTTGCGAAGGCATAGTACCAAGCAAATATAATGGGATATTAAACATTTTTGAGGAGACAAAGTGACATTAGTGCAAAGGACTGGCAGCATTACCCATGGTKCAGATCTTTGTATATCAGTAAATTAAAAATTCTATTTCTGTTGAGTTTTAGAAGGAAGTAAACTCCACTTTGCTAAATTAGAATATGGGAAATGACATTTTCCTTTTCATTGGTGCAAGACACGAAAATCATGGCAATCTGCACAGAAATGACAAAGAGCATCTTGGGGCAAAGTATTAAAAGCAGATCTGAATGAACTAGCTCTAACTGTGCTAGCCTCCAGTATATTTTTGTCCAGTTGCCAGAAGTTAGCTGCTTAAACTCACTGCAGACAACCACAAAGAAAATATGTGAAAACAATACTAAAACAATTTGAGAAATTTCTCATTGTTTTTGACATGTTTAATTAAGAATTGGAGGCAGGAGGTAAATGAAATACAGATGTCAAAATGAAACTAATGGTATGTGGACCTCAGAAAACCACAAACCACAGAAATATCATTTAACTTACTTCAGACCRATGAATACTTCCTGGATTCATACAGTTTGCATATACATATGGCATTATAAAAATATTAGGATCATTACAGAACTCCGAAAGTTTAATATATGATCCTATTCCATGCTACAAAAAAAAAAAAAAAAAAAAAAAAAAAAAAAAAGGAAAAAAAAAGTGACTTTCTTAGAAAGGCATAATGAGAACTAAAGGTTGGATTTTCTTTTTTCTGAATAAACTAATTGTTTGGTCTGCATATAAGGTGCCAGTCTTGATTTTTTTTTTTCTCCTGAATGGGCACTCAAAAATAAAACATTCAAATCTAGTGAAAAACCAAACAAGCATACATCTTACCTGGTATAATGATAAATTTCATACAGAACTGTGTATCCTGTAGTTAACATAGACTCATAGAATTTACGGAATGGTAAAATATGTCAGATTATATAATCTACTTTCTATCTCTGCGAACTTCTGAAAGATTCAGTACCTGAATATCCATGAGTTCAGAAGAAATAATATCAGATGATATTTTCAAGGAATAAAGCCATAGAAGCATGAAGTGTTTCTCTTTAGAGTACTTTATTTTAGATGTTTAGAAGCTTGSTTTATTCTATACTGTCTGTTGATGCATCTGTAATGATACAGTATTACAGTTGTTTAGGGTAAGTATAGTGGAATTAGCAAAAAAAATATCCTTCTCCCTCCAGAATGGCTGATTGAGATTTTGCTGGTTATCTGGGAAAAACAACTTATACGCAAAATCACCCTCTGCGTTTCCTAAAGGATAATTATATCCATTTTAGGGCTTTTTCTGAGACAGAAGTGATATAAAAAGAGATAAAACAGTTCCTAAATATTTTACAGGCAAACGGCACTAATGTAAATTGATATAAAATGGATTTATATACCTTTCTTAAGTCTACTATAAAATGATACAAACAGTGGACACTACTTCCCTTGAAGAAGGGCATTCAAATTTGATAGCAGAGTAAGTTGCTTGATAATCAAAGGAGAAATTAAGCAGTTCTCGGTGTTCATACCCAAAATCATTTGAAGAACTCTTTCCTGTATGCGGTAATTGTTTATCCAAGTTTTTTTGGACTGAGATAGTTACTTTTTCTCTGTAAGTCAGTCCCYCCAAGTCATTAATCATTTTTGTTGTTCTTTTCTGAATTTACTCTAACAYTGTCAGTGTTTTTTCTGGTGTTATGAACACCTGAAAGTAAGAAGTTATTACAGGCAATATTCATTGAATCTTAATTGGAGCACAAAAAAAGAATGTATGACACTGTAATAAATCTTTCCAATCAGTTTTTTTTTTTAACATACTTAATTTCTCTACCAAAAAACACTAGTAAACAAAGAAGTGTTGGTAATTATTTGCCAAGAACTTAATGTTTTAGACAGATATAATTCCTAATAATATAATGCAGTGATGATGAATGTCAACAAATGCAATTATTGTCAGTACCTTGTGCATATTCTTTCTTCTTCTTCCTAGCTAGCATATTCAGAGTTGTTGCAGTAGCTTTCACCTTAGGAAATCTGCAATTAAATGAAATAYGTAAGAATTTGCTGAAAAGTGATGGGATATAGACATGACAAGGATTTGTAACCCTGTTTTAAAGTGTACCTACCTTCTTAGTTTAAGAAAGTGAATTCTACATTAGTCAGCCTACTGGGAGACCCAAACATTTGCTAAGATAAAGAAATACCTTTAAGAAGCCAAATATGTGAGCAAAAATGATCTAAAAATTTTGATGTTTTATTCTGAAACGTAACCATTGGAGTCAGTGCAGACAATTTGTGCCCTAACTTAAAATTTGTGGATTTCATCAAGATGTTTTTTCTTCTTTATTTCATGAAACCACTTATAATATAGTTTATGACCTCCATGTAAAGGCAATAATACTATGTAACAGGTACCAGGATTGATACTTGGTCCAATTATCCACACCATTTCTTCTTCTGAAAATATTTGTTCACATCCTTGAATACTCAAGAAGTTGAAACAGGAGAACCACTTTCTTCTCTGCTTGGCTTAAAGATTTACATTTATCTTAAACATTATACTAAATGCTATAGCTCATATCTAAGAACGAAGAATGAAATTAAACACACCGTTGCATTTATCCTGAATTCAGAGTGCTTATGTTTGTATTAGGCAGAATTATTGAATACAGAGTTCAGCTTGAAACCAACATCCTTCACAATATATTTGTATTTGTTTGGCCCCAAAAACAGCAATAGAAAAAGGCGTCTCACTCTGCAAACACTGATTACAATATTCTACTGCAACTTTTAGTTTAGTAAGTTTTATTACCGTAGTAGACAGGAACTATGGATCTCAAGTCCAAGCTCCAAGAAATAACTGAAAGCCCAACTCATTTCCATAATTTACTTTACTAGCCACAATGACAATGTCAGTCTGATTCTTTTTAAAACTATGAAATAAAGTATACTAATTTCTATTTTATAAAAATAGAGAGCTTCTGAGGTACTACACTTTGGGAGTAATTTCAGCTAAACAAAATGGTGCAAATGATCTATTTACATCAAATTATTAGTCATCAGTCTTTTTTTTTTTTTTTTTTTTTTTTTTTTTAAGAAGAGGAAAAGAAGAAGTTTTCCATATGATAGACTGTCATCAACTTAGACCTAAAAGTTGTAATGAGAATTTCAGAGGTTCTGGAATGAAATGATTTGAAAAGCAGGCATCTATACTTCTGGGTGAAAATTTATGAATTTACTCCTAAAGTCAATAACAGGTTACAAAGTATGTGTTGACCAATAGGAAAAAAATCCCTTAGTTTAGTGTTTGATTAAGCAAGTGTGTTCCTGTACTTCGTGTAAAACTCCATAATTGTATRGATTTTCATGAACTAATAAATGTATCAGCAATTGATCTCCTTTTACCTGTCAGATGTCTACATGCAGTTATTTATTGATGCACTAATATAGCTAATCACTAACTAATGTTATGTTAAAAATCAGTATCTCATCAAAGCAAAACATCTACTTTAACAAAGTACAAATAGTGGCAGCGATATCAATAATAAACTGAAGAATATATTCTTTTGAGTCTTGCTGTAGCAGTGCAATCAGATAGAAATGACAATCTCAAAAGCATTAAAGGATAATTTGGAGGTTCAAAAGAAGAATGAAGAACATGAAATGGTGTCTAAATGTCTTCTAAAATGTTCAGAGATAACTTGGATTTTGACCCAATGTGCTTGTTGAAAAGGCCAATATTCCTTGGTTCTCAATATAATTTATGCCTTTGATGTTATAATTGTTTTGAATTGTTAACAAAATCATATCCTGTTCAGTTTCATGGTTTGGAAAGAGTCTTGATTCTAAACTGACAAATTTCAATATAAAAATCATTGATACAAACTCTAAAGGTTAAAATTTACCCTTTATAGCAAAGAATTCCTGTGGTTTCAACTGAGTTACCATTCTTCTTTGAATATCTAGTATTTTACAAATTATTMCTTGCATTGTAAATTTGTCAGAGTAAGAAAAATTTTTGTACAATCCATTTCTACAATCCCTAGGTGTACAGTGTCTTGGGTTAGTTAAATGCTACTATAATAAAAGTAAATAATAGTAATTACCATGAACTCAAGTGTGTATGTGGTTTCTTGACACACAAGCATTTTTAAACACATGCGGTCAAGAACACCACATGTCATTATGCCCCAATTTTAAAATGAAAATCTGYAACTGCAGGCTTAGAAGATTTCAGATTTAGACAACTGATGGTAAAAYATGATCCAGAATTGTGTAGATAGAATGAAGCCATTTGTTTTCTCTCCTCTTGTGTAGAAAAGAAAGATAGTTAGAAAATTAGTGAAATAACCAATCAATTRACAGATGGACAATAAGAAATACTGTGGTATTAAATGCAAAAAGAAACAAACGTGGTGGCATATGGCTTCACACTTATTGGTATGGCATTATTAGATCCACTTGATTTATTTCTAAAAATAGTAAGCAGGTTGGGATTGGTTATGCTGAATGCATTTGAATTTTATAAAAAGGCTAAAATCAGGTTTTGCTCGACCTGGTTTGTGTTCTAGTTTCCCTTCTCCTTTGCTCTTACTTTTTTTAGCCCTCTCTTGATTAAGATGATTTCTTGGAAATAAGTGTATCAGCAACAGATTAATACAGTTTAGAATTATTTTATCCTCTAGTCTCTGATTTAGAGGAATTATATTTCTATCAATATCATCTTTATAGGTTATAAAGGTTTAATTAGTGATTATCTGCTTTTTTCTATAATACAGTACTTATTCAAATTTTAGAACAACATAGAAGTTGTTTCAACTGTACTTATAATTCCCTGTAACACCTTCTGTATATATGTTGATATTCTATCTTGCATAATATGCATATCTACATGGTATTTAAAGTATATATAAGCTATTGATCAATATTTTATAAACTGTGTAGAAAAGATTTATTTCTACTTATACAGACTGTTTATACACAAAAGTTGCTGCTAATGTTTTACTCGTGTGATTTATGGGTTCATCTTATTCAAATATAATGAAAGAGAGCATAATTTCAGAAAATAAAAGCAAAGCCACACATAATAAATTTAAAATATGGACCCCTAGGTAATTCTATTTTCTTATATAAGACACTTGRGACAACCCTCAGATTTTCTAGCACATTTTCATCCAATCTCTCAGTAAAGACTGTTTCTATTAGAGAGCTTTTCCATTGTTTTCCATTGTTCCCCCCCCTCCCATGCTATAGTACACTACAGGATGAAACAGAGTCAAAAAGTAGAGCAAGGATATTAGCATTATTCACTTCTATAGCATGCTACTATTTCTGGAAATCATTCCTTTAGCTTTTTGTCCTGGGCTGACATGATATACAGAACTCGATTTAAAATTGTTTAATTGTCAGAGATTACCAGGTTTTGTTGAAGATGTAGCTGCCATTGTATATCTTTGAATATGCCTTTAAATCAATCAGAACATTTTTATACAAGTAAATGCTGTGGCCTTTCTACCTCCAAGACTGAGACCTTGGGTGACAGCACATGTTTGTTTTCCTTCCAAGATGTGAATCCAAATTAACTTGACTCTGTACAGAGACTAGTTTTAAAGAAGAGCAATGAAATTAATTACAAAGAGTCAAGAAGCCCTTCTGAACAATTTCCAGCTAAACAATTCAGCTATTAGTGAATAAGCTTACAGCACTCGGAGTTCTTATATTCATTCAATTAACGTGGTAAGACATAATTTATTTCAGTAAAAATAACAGGCTAAACACAGTCTATATCAGTAAGAATAACAGGACTCACAGGCAGTATACCACGGAAACTTCTGTTTGAATTTAGCACTACAAAAAATCTAAACTCTCCTCACCTCTGTGGTTACCGGTCATTAAAYGTTAATGTCCCAGTGTTGCCTTTACTGTAGTACTCTTCAGAAAGATATCTCTATCCAGTTCTTCAAGGACATTTCATGGCAATCTAACCACCTATATGCTTTTTAGTTTAGCATGGCTGACTTTCTCTAGCTCAGGGTTGAGATTAACCCTTGCATAAATAGTACTTTAGTAGTGAAAAAACCTAAACATACACACATAAAAATACCAGGGAGGAGAATCTTGATATCTTCAATAAAGAGCTTATTGGTTAACCTTCGACAGGCTAAGTATGCACACCACACATGCTGCATACACTGTGCTACGCTGTAGACAGAAATGTTGTCAGTCTTTTCTTCCTGTTTTGTCATTGTTAGTGGGTCAGAATTGCGGGTTTTGTTTGATTTTTAATACTTGCCTTGCAGTCTTGTTTACAAAGAACAAGTCTGAAGACAGAACTCTTGGAGGAGGTGATGTTTGTGATGGTTTTTCAGCTTGCCTTCAGATTCTTTTGAGGCTGGTAAAGTCCTCTGGAAAGATTATTTTTACCATTAACATTGAGAGTTCCTTGGGATCTGATTTGTGAAAATCCTTCTTTAGGATAGCTGTCCACAATCTTCTAAATACGCTGGCTCCAAGTTATTAGCGTTTATTCAGTGAAGGCCAGGGTTTGAGCTTATTTGAATATTTTAAGTCAATAAATAAATTTTAAATCCATAAATATGCCTATAAATATATTTTAAAAATTATGTCAATACATTGTTCAAATTAGACGTATCTGTGGCAATCTTTGTGGGTAAAGAAGCATGCTCTTCACTAAGAGCATATTGCTTCATGCCAGATTTTTAATACTGCTGGAGGGAGACTGGAGTTTGACACTGAGAAATAGATTTATAACGAGTAACAAGTAATCTTTTTTTTTTCTCCCTCCCTTCACCCTACCAGCTTTTACTCCTTGTGGCTCTTTCAGAGCTTCCATTATCTGCTCTCTTCTTAGGTGTCTTCTCACTCCTCAGTCTCTGCTGACTGCCCTTGAGTCATCCCTGCATTCATTCTGCCCCAGCCCCTCTCCTTACGCTTCTTTGGTCACTGTTTTTGGCCAGACCGTGGTCTCAGTAGGTGCCACCGTAGTTCTTATTCACTGAGGAAAACAATGAGGGATGGAGATGTTCCTTTCCACTGTCCTTCTGTGGTTCGGGATGCGGAAAATACCTCACAACAGAAAGTGATTTCTTGCAGAGGCAGCAATGCCTTCATGTTATGATCTCAATTACTTCCTGACTAGGAATGTACCTAGCAAGGGCTTTCCTGAAACCTGAACTCCTGAAATAAGTAATATCACAGCTATATGATATTTCATATAACAGAGAAATTTAAAATAGTATAAAAGGGAGATGATTATTTCTTCACTTTGACCCAAAGTAAGATATAAGTTATTTACATATTTTACATAATGTCTTCCATAAACATATCAATTCCAGAAAACAATGTGTTTTTCTCTTTTAATAATTATGAATTTCAAGCATACATTTCTTTTAGCCATGAAAAGAATTTAGAATCTGATAGACCATAACCATATAGACAGTGCTACAGACAGCCAAACAGAAATAAGAAACAAATATATATGTGCCACTAGCCTTATTTTGACAAGATGCACATCACTCACTCCCTGAGAGCCAAATATTAATTATTAAATGTTAATAGTTTGTTAAATAAAATTTTTAATTTAAATATTCGCTTTAAAWTTWKYTWTTKTRAAAKTYTWTTKYYTTTTTTTTTTTTTTTTTTGAATTCATTTTTGGAGCAAACTGAAGCCTTATTTTTTCAATTTAAATTTGATTCTTTCTGGCCAGTCATTATAATATGTAAGCAAGTTTCATAGAGATGGTAGGAAATGGTTAGTTAGATATCTTACAATGTAATAGACAAAATATACCTACTGATGATATGAAATAACAGTTGACAAGGTTAAGTATTTGAAATAAAATTATTAATGGACTATCTTAAAAAAATAGTTTAATAGAAATATTCCTGAACAAATTTCATTTTTAGATGAAAAAGCAGATGAGTTTTAAAATTCCTTCTCAATCACTTCTACATACTTTCAGTAACAGTGTTTTAAATACACTTTAAAATAGCTTACTTCTTCAATTTAACAGATACTCAACCATACAAAACATCCTCCTATGTGAGCACCATCTTTTATAAGACAGAAAGATAAATGTACATTTAGATTAAAAGCTGAAGCCCACTACTGCTTGTTGAGAACACTTTAAAATGCAGTTTCAGTCCTTCCAAACCAGTCTCCGTCTCAATGACTGCTTTATCTCTTCCGTTCCATGATAATGCAGTAGCAGCTTGTTTATACGATATCAAAAAATAAGGTTTTACTGTGAAATTTATAAGCTAGATTGTCACTGAACAGAACTGCAAACCATTATTTTCTTATGTATATAATTTTCAGTAACAAAATAATTATTCAAACAAATATATGTGCTTTGTACACATTTTTTGCTTTTTTATTTAAACAGACTATGCCACTGTTTAAACTAGGTCCTTTTAAATGCTTTGCAAGTGTTCTTTGCAAGTGTTCTTTATAAGTGTCATACACAAAACATGTTACCAACAATTTGAGTGGCAGTCAACTTAGAATTTTAACCAGAAATAGTCTCTTATTCTATTACTGCAACTTGACAGTGGTGACGCTGAAAGCCCTATATCTAACTTAAAGAATAGCAATGTATCTTTTTTCACTACATTTAAGCCATGGCCACCCCGAGACAAAATGTGACATTTTGAATAGTAGCTCTAAGACAGTGAATTGTAGAGTAAGATGAAGAGAGAGAGAGAGAGAGATTTACAAAAATTTTTAGTTATTATTAAAAAAAAGCTATATTTTTACTCAGATTTACTGAAATGTACACAACAGTGATTTTTTTTTTCTATATCGAGCATAAACCGTATGCTACAAACTGGCATAAACCAGTTTCAAGTCAACTAATTAAACCTCAGGAAGCATTGTGTTTGGTATCCCAGAATTTACTACAAAATCCATCCACTTTCAGTCTGAGTTGATGTTACTTCCATTAGTGATGTTCTTGAACACTTCAAAGAAATCAAAAATAAWTTTTAAATTAAACAAAGATTTCTAAGAGAGAGGGGTCACATTAATGATCTCGCTGCACTGGATTCCCTCCTACTTTGTGTTAACTGAACCAGTGGTTATAARGACAGAACAATTTTACTGTTAAGGGTCAAAGACGCTGAGCAACAAAAAAAAAGCGCTTACTTGTTGGGGGTTTTTTTAGGAAAAAAGGAGGGATAAATTATAAGCTATGAAAAACAAACAAGYTGAACAGTATTTGACAGACAAGTTGCAATCATTGGGCATGTGACTTCAGTGCAATTGTGCAAGTGATAAGAGGAATTAGTTCTAGAATGAGAGAAATCACACGAACATCTGCCAAAAGGATACAAAAAGCAGAAAAAACAACAAGACCTTCAAAGATTTCTTTTTTTAGCAAACTGTAGTYAAGCTGAATAGGACTTAATCGGTACATAGACTTTGTGCTATCCTCTACGGAACTGAGTTTAATCATAATTAAGCCATTCATAAATTTAGACTTGTATATGACTAGTTTAGTCATTCCAGATATTCTGCAGTTGAAATACAGATTCAGGTGGCAAACGGGGTAYGGTGCAAACGTTGGCATTTTTTAGCTCTATCTGTGCTCTATCAGTACTTTGTATCTCCATCAGTAGGACAGATTTGCCTGTTGCTAATGCCAAACAGCTTTATAAAATTTGCTTTTGTTTTTAAATAACATTTGATAATCCTAAATTGGCTAAATGTTTTCAGAAGATCAAATGGCTTACTATTAGAAAGAAAAGAAAATCCACCAGCAAAAAGAAAAAGGTTTCTTATGAACAGTGCTCTAGATGTCCTGTTTTGCAGACTATCACTTAGCATATGCAGCACAGACAGTTGTCATGGAAAGAAAATATAGTTAAGTATTCTTCCTTGTTGCTAGGAAAACTATATCCATTTTGCATTGTTGAGTCCTTTAGTAAAAAAATAAAATAAATAAATAAATAAGAAAAAGTGAATATTTCCCTATTTTGGGCCTCTGATTAGTTTAAAAATCTTTTGCAAACATTAACACAAAATTACATAGCATAACACAAAAAAAAAAAAAATAAAATGTGTGAATTTATTAAATTGTAAGTTGAAATATTATTAAAATTCCTGTAGACCCTCTATATAGTGAGGATGCAAAGTTTTAAAGATAAACTGTGGCACAGACACTAAATGAGTGAAGTTGCAGCATTCAAATTGGGAATAAAACTCAACTGAATTTTGGCAGGCTGAGGAAATGTGTAATGCCCACTCTACAGTAAAATAAGAATGGAGATATATTGCAAACTTGGTATCTCATTTTTTTCAAAAGGAATGTAGCATGATGCTGAAGATAGAGAAGGAGCTAAAGCCACATTAACACAGTGAGATTTTGAACAACTTTAAATAGAAATAAAAGTAAAATAACAAAAGAAAAATAGAGGAAAATGGGAAGAAACTGAAAAAGAATTATGGAACAGAGCATATCAGACTATTGTGACACCTTTTTTGAATTTTTTTCTATAAAAAGAAAATTCCATTTATGTAACCTATTTAGATGTAAATAATGTATACAATATGGTGTTATATGAGATACATGTGACAAACTTGAGAAAACAGAAACTCATAGAAAGCTGGAGAATAAGATGGCCAAAAGTGCCAGCAAGCTGTACTTAAAGTAGAAATATCAAAGGAGATGGAGAATGTTAGTATAATGTCTCTAGAAGTCATCCTGTGATGAATACTAGCTGTTATTTTCATCAGTACCCTTGGCCTAAAAAATAAATATGTGTGTTTGTGTGTGCGTGTGTGTGTGTGTCTACTGCCCCCCACCACACACACAGTGGTGAAATGTGCTAATAGGGAGCATCATCAACACCTGCAGCAGGATCAGAGAACAGGAAGGAAGGAATGACCTTGGAGTAACAGTAGTGGAATGAAATGTAAAGAACAAGAGAATGTATTTATGCACTGGAACTAATAATAAGAATTTCTGATCTATGATGGGACTCATCATGTAGAAATGACAGATAAAGAAGGTTTAATATATTGCTTCATCCCAGGATGACTATAAAACGCTAATGTAATACAGTAAGAAATAGGCAAATGGAATCCTATGCTGCATCAGAAGAGAAATTTCTTTTGTTCTATTTAAATACTGGAATTGCGAATGGGGTAAGGTTTAGCTTAAATAAACCAGCTTCTGTGTTACCATATGAAGGCATAGGCAGATAAGTCATTAGATTTTTTTAAAAGGAAATATTGCTTTTTAACTACAAGGGAAAAAACATTTTGCGTTATAAAATTTCTGTTGGCTAGTATACCTCTTGGCGCTGAATGTACAAAATATTTATATTCTACTTCCTGTTTATTCTGAGGAATATGATACTGTTATTACTCYCATCAATGCGATTGAGGTAGCTTCTGAAATAGAATTAGGAATCTGATTCTGGGGACAATTAAACAGAATGGGATAGAACAAAGCCACTTACTTTAAATAGTGAAGATCAAGCAACAAGGATTATTCAAATCTAGATCTTCTGTTCTGTGGAGCAAGACCAATTTTGTTTCAATTTCTAGAAAGCAGTAAACTCTTACAGAACTAACTACAGAGAATTTGCTTGGTAAGAGAACTATGTTATGTTTCCTTTCTGTCTATAAGGTCTTCCACTCAGGCTTCCCATTTCCCTGAAGCCAGGAAGAAAAGAAATGGTTCATTTTGTATTTATTTACTTATTTTTTTAAGTGTACTTAAAAAAATGCTACTCCTCTCTATTTATTGTTAGGTATAGCTACTGATATCAGTTTCCAGTTTAACCTCAAATTACCATTGATCTTGGAAAAGAGACAGAGACCAAATGAGGAAGCCCTGGGTGCAAATATGCAAGCAGTTCTCCTGAGGCCAACTGGATTCTTGACGTAAACCATTGTTGTCATAATCTTGACCCTGTTTAGGATAGGAAAGGGAGAACATGAAGAACAGGAGAACATAGAAAAGAAGAGAAAACGACTTGATGAGATAAAAGAGAGGATAAAAAGAGAGAAAAAATGGAATAGATATGACCATTATAAGTCTATCACGTTTCACAGATTGCTGATTTACACGTTTATGGTTTTCCATATTGGTCACTTTTGATCTTTGTGTCAGGCAGGTAAAACGATATAATGCTCACCAGTAATTCTTGCACGAAACAGCTCCCATGCATTTTTAGAACGGACTGAAATTGCATGATTCTCTCAGCTGAGCTTCTACAACAGATAATTATTTGCAGAGTTAAAAATGCGATTCTTTTCCTCAGCTTGAGTTTTTCTTGTTCCATCTTCTAGATATTTGAGTCCCATGCAATGACATAGCTGTACTAGATCAAACTGTTTTCACCTTTAGTTGACACAAGTAGGATCTGGAGACCATAGTTAGCCTTCTCTTTAGTTCCTGTTAGTCAAAGTCAGTATGATGAGATGCTTTGGGGTTAGGTTTAGCCCAGTTGGTTAGAGTGTGGTGATGCTAATGCCAAGGTCACGGGTTCAGTTCCCACACAGGCTATGCTGAGGGTTCGACTAGATGATATCCAGAGGTCCCTCCCAACCTTACCACTCTATGATTCTTCAAAGTGGGCAACCATGCTTTTGTATGGTAATGCAGTAGAACAGCATTTTTTATTGGTGAATCAATTGTTATTTTAGTTTTCTTTCTATGATTAATCAGCTCTGAACATAAACTATTTTGTTTTTGTACAGTCTAATAACTCCTAACCATATCATGTGGCATTAACTAAATTGTCTTTCAGGAGACTTAAGTTGCCAGGTTTCCACAGTGACCAAGTTGTAATCTTCTAAAAATAATGCATCAGTTTTATTTTAAAAGRTTTAATTTTCATAAAACCATTTTCATCACCATTAATTATTATCTTTTAATATTTAATGATTTAATGATACCAACTTTATCCAGAACCCATGTCATGCTAACTAGCTTAAATGTTGTCCACGTCATCTCACATTTCTTTTGAAATATTAGGAGTAGATTAACTTCTTCTACACTGTTGGAATCTTTCCAATGATTTCTAAACAYATTTGGAAACGCAATTTGTGTCATAGAGTGCTTGTTGGCCAGTTTTTTAAATYATTTCAGGCTAAGAGGTGGGGACATCTTATATTTGATCTTTAATAATTACTGTTTAATATGTTAATATCTCGGTACGAATTAATTCATTGTCACAATAAAAACACTAATAACTGACAAGAAAAATTTAGAATAATCATTAGAAATCAAATGAAATTTCTGGGCAAGGGTACTGCCTGCTATGGGTTGTTTCTACTATATTTAAACATTCTGCGCAATGACAGGATTGTACTGAAGAATACATTTGAGACAAATCTTAATYTTCTCAAGCCATTAAGACATAAAATAGTCAAACTTCTCCCCATTAAAAGAAAAATATACATTTGATTGCTTCCAATCTCCTGTATTGTTATTATTATTGATATTTTATCTGCCTTACCTAAAACTGACCRTAGATCCCAGTTAGGATCTTTAGCAAAACATTCAGAAATAATTCTTATTATGATCATATTTCTCTATTTCAAACTCCTGGGTTATTGATGAACCTCAAAGAACATGTGGCGTTAGAAATTTCAGGCCATATTTTGTGTATTAACATTATTATTTGACCATTTTTCCTGAAAACAGAAGTAATCAGCATGTTTTTAAATGGTTGACTTTGTCCAAGTAGAGAGAAAACAGTTAGCATCCTATTAACTACTTCCCCCTGAGGCAATTTTACTTGGAWGTAGGAGATGTCACAAATTCAACAATACTATTTTCTGCTATATACTGTAAGTGCAGTCTCTCAGTCTTGATAGCTAGTCATATTCACTTTATGGCAAACACAGAATTTAGGCTGCTTATAGCAGTAGGAAAAGATTGACAAATTTTTGTGAAAAAATGGTATAAGAATACAAAGGTTTTAAGGAAGCTTACCTGTTACATTACCGTAACAACTGCTTGTAACATATCAGGCTGGCAAGAAGATATTAGAATTACTTAGATGTAATTCAAATGTATTGACTTGTTTTCTACATTTTAATTTTTTTATGCTTTTTATGAGACTTTTTAATATCTTCCAGATTTAAAACCTCTTTTAGATGTCACCATACCTGTTATCACTATTTGTGGTTTGTGTAGCTCCCTATAATAAATGCAGTGTTTCATTATGTCTAATCCTGTGATATTATCAGGACAYTTTAAATGAACATACAACAAACATATAAGAGCAAGCAAGAAAGAAAAAAAAACTARGGATTATTCACAACAGATAAGGAAGCCAAGTAGATAATTTCTATACCTCCCCTTCAACGGCTCACATACTGAGCTGTTGTAAACCATTGACAGGTCGCTGAAAACTACAGCAAAACTTCCAATTTACCTGGATTTCTTCTCTCTTTGTCTGAGCCTGTTAAGATTTATAAAGGAATGTGTTATAGATTAACCCGAGCATTGGCCATCTGTGTTACAGGGCTATCATCTTTGTCTGAATTCATATGGATGGATATAGTTTCCATCACTGAATACTTTGTGTCTCAGGAACACTATGTACTCTGTGAAAAATAAAATTTAGATCACTCTGGAGTTCCAATGGGTGTAGTCACATTACCATTAGTTCACTGAATATTTTTGTTGTTGACAAGTTACTTTGACAGTAAGAGACTCACTGTACAGGAATGTCGCACTTTCATTAAAAAAATCCAGTCGTTTTGCTTGCCTGGTGGTCTGGAGGAGCGGTGCATGCCTGCCTTGCAAATTAAGACCCTTGAGAGAAAAATTAACCTCGAATCTGTTATGCTTTGTCGGCCCTTTATTTCCATCTAGTGGTGGGGAGAATCACTTTTCTTAGTGCAAGTGAGTTTTTATAATTAGCAATGAATAATCAATCAGTAGTGCACGTAGTCTGCATTTTACTCTTAGACTTTGGAGTCTTTTTTTCAGATTAAGTGAAGTATTAGAGGGAGATGCCCTCACCACTGAGGGCATCAACAAGCATCTGTGTACATGGAAGTGATGGTGCTTCCACAACTGAATAATCATGTATAATCTTCTAAGCTAAAGATTTACGAGAACATTCTGGAATAACAATACAAATGCAGTGCTGGAGGATATTGCCAATAAACTGTCAATCACACATTTACATTCTTTTTGATTATAGACCACCCCAGCAAAAAATCTATGATTTACTCATTTTCACTTGCCAAAATTAGTCAAAGACGCTGGTGATCTAAAACTGCCTGAATCAAAAGTCTCATTTTTATTCTAGCCTAATCAATAAAAAAAAAAAAAAAAAAAAGTTACC
>NW_028186398.1:67594-193057 GCF_003343005.1 Rhea americana | reverse complement strand
GTGATCTAAAACTGCCTGAATCAAAAGTCTCATTTTTATTCTAGCCTAATCAAAAAAAAAAAAAAAAAAAGAAAGAAAGAAAAAAAGAAGGTAAATCTTTAAATACTTGAAAACGAAACTCTCACACAGGCTTTCTCAAATACAGCTAAAGGATTCCTCTTTCAAAAAAAATACATTTTGCAGGGGTCACGATGTGAATGCTTCTGTAACCTATCAGAGTATCATAACCATGATTTATAAATAACATGTTTTGTGAACTTAACTCCAATGGCTTCTGGTTGATACTATGCAATGGAATAGACATCTTACACATTTTCCTTATATGCTACAATTCATTCTGCCACATTGCTTCATTGTTATAGAAAATTATCCTAATCTGTTTAAGTGAGCATGAAAACTTTGCATTTTTCACCAGTCCAGGCATCTATTCTTCCATTGCACTATTAGTATGTGGCAGCATCAGTCAGCTGTGCACTCCCCAGTTTCTCTGGGAAAGTCATACATATTCAGGATATGATTGACCTGGAATTATTCTCATCTACTTCTGTTCTGTAAGTGCAAAAGCATCAGTGTCAGTAATGAAAATTCTTATCTTTCTCTTTCCCTTCTCTGCTCCTACAGCTGGATGTTGACTGAAAATTTACAAAATGATTTTTAAAAGTAAAAAATTGATGAGACAGTAAGTAGTAGGAGAAAAAGACTGCATTAAAAGAATCCATAAAGTTTTGCCCAGCTATTATCAGCAGTATAGAAGACATTTTCTCTGAAACAGACAMGACATGAAATTCAAACGCCAAACAAGTTGGATAGAGAAAGCTTTCCAGCTATGGAAGAAAAAAAGAAATATTTTTTTTGAGAAAGAAGAAATAGAGAATACAGTATAGCAGATGTCTATGAATCAAGGGGTTATTAGCCATACAGAGGAATTAAAATGATTTGTCTGTTGTCACTGGCAGGATACAATTTGATGCAATGTACTGCGGTGCATAGAAAGAGGGTGTATGATTGAACAAAAGACAAAAGAGAAAAAGAGAATAAGCCATAATTAGTAGTTCATTGTTCTGCTCAATTGTAACATCTTTCAAATTAAGTCAGTATTTGAAATATGCAAATTACTAAATTCAAAGACGTTTACTCGGCCTAAAGTGGGATTCAGAACTGAAGAAAGTATATTACAGTCTTGTAAGTTATCTACTATCCTATTATATGGCATAAATCTAAGTGTAACAAAATTTGTTTAAAATACTATCTTAAATTATTCTTAGTGGTTTATTAGTTAGGTGTAGTTAAATGATTTTTTTTTTCCTTTTTTCTTTCATAATTATCACAGAGGTCAGGGAAAGCTCATAGCAACTTATTGCTTTTATGCATCACTTACCTTAAAAATTACTTTTAGTAAATTTCACTGTGGCATTAAACATGTATGTCACAAGGTTCTGATAAAATAGTTAAGTAAAGCCAGGAATGAGCTTTTTGTTTTTATTATATGTTTGAAATATTCTGCAATTTTCTTATGATTTCTATCACCAGAAAGATTATAGAAATATCTTAAATCATAAATAAGAAATCGAACARCTTTTCAAAACATGACTTGGATATAGCTTGACCTATGATGTATTAGAGAAAAAAGGAAAAATATGTTTGGAGAGAAGCAAACAATTCATAAAAATTAAGAATTTATCCAAGTCTCAAGTTTAAACTTTGGTTCCAAAAATACCCGCTTCATATACCATTTTTCTGTTACATGGCACTTTTGCAAGTCCAAAAGTCATCCCAGAAACTACAGTGAAGTGTTAATATTATTTATTCTTGTTCAGTTTCCTGAAGTTTTTCCTAACCTTGGGCACACCAGATGCTGATCGTTTGATAGAAAAAGCAGAAGACTCTTTCTCCTTCTACTTGGAGATAAAACTGTTGATGAACTGATTCTCATTCTTCCCTGAGGTGAGAACATGCAAGACTCAGCTGGGGCTCTGGGGAGTATTTGAAACCCTGTTCAGTGCTGTTACTACCATAGTTGCTCCGTGGGTGTTTGGGTCAGTGTGTAAAGCCTTGCTATGCACTTCCTTCCACATTACAAGTTCAAGAGAGCAAGAAACTTGATTTTTAAAAGAGGTAAGTCTTCAGACTTCAGTTCTTGACCACTCATAACTTTTGAGGTGACCATACGCTCATACTTTGACTATTTGTAACCTCTGATTAAAGATTTTTTTTTTTCAGTTTGTATCTGCTTCTTGGCTGATTTAGTTATTTAATGGGTGTTATGCTTAAGATTTCACTAAGAAATTGAAGACTAAGTACACAACTGATTGATTATTCATTACTAAGTATAAAATATTGGCAGCTATGTGTTATAGTAGTGTTTGGTAAAGCATGCATACAATGAAGATACAAATTATTTTGACAAAGAATTTATTCTCCAGAATGGTAAAATGAAGTTGTGGCAAGGCTGTACCAGTATCTTTAAATTAATGACTGTTTYTCAAATACCTTTGAGACCAATTATTATTTTTTAAACTTAGGGATATTTTTGTATGAGATTTTCACAATACTCCTCACAGTCAGTACTTCCACCTCTRTCTCCCATATAATCTGCTGGTTAAAATACTTGGTAGTACTATGGAAGATGTAAATTCCTACTTTATTTGATTCAAAGCAGGAATAAGAAATTAGTTCTTCTCAGCTCAGAATAAGCTCTCATCTAGAGTAATGGGTACTCAATGTCACTTTTGGCTGTGTAAGCTGCTCTACGGTATATAAAATGACTAAGCTAATAACTAGTAACCTTTGACAGAAAGAAATACAATGGGAGTGATTGTAAGTGCTTGATGGTTAAGAAGGTTAACTCAGAAAAGGAAAAGAAATACAGTCCTTGATTAGTCTTTTATATAGCTGCTTTGACAGGATTAAAAATTTGTTAAAACATCCCTGGCAGTAGGGACCACGTGATACAGTATTTAGCATGAATCAGGTGATTTCACTTTTGCCAGAGTACCCCATGTGATGAAACGTTATCCAGTTTGCCTGAGGGCACGCCAAAGAATCACGTTCTGAAGATCAATAATCGCAATGTGTCAGAATACTTACTCGTGACAGTTAATTATTTGTTCTTATTGCAGTTTAACATGCTATTTTCAGGTACAGRCACCTGCTCATTCAGTCGTGAAGTCCCACATCCCTCTCATAAAAGAGAAAGCACTAAATTGTGCCTGTGGTGCTGATTAAAGACAAACCAGAGCTACAGCCTCAGAAAAGAATTCAAATCCTTGCTGAAACAGTGAAAATTCTCTGAAGACCATAACAGAAATATGTAATTTTAAAACTGTAAAAGTATAAGGGGAAGAATTAATAGTCAGGCATGGGTCTGAACATAAGTTTTCATTTCACTAATCAAACYAATTTTCTTTTAAAGCTAATCATTTTTATGTATTACATTCCTGAGAATATAAAGCCAGGAAATYATGTAAAATATAGAAAGTAAGTGTATCATACATATATAAAATCCCTACGTCTAGAAGAGGAAGAGCTATAACTCATTTCTAGTGCTAGTTGTATATTCAATAATTTGTGTGTTTTTAATAAATGTAAATACAAACTATGTGGGTTTTTTCAGCTTTCTTCATTAAATAAGTTATTTTCCCTCTCAGCTTTGCATTATGAAAGACTTTTAAATGAAGCACCTTCCATCGTTTACAGAATTATCCCTGAAAGCATCAACAGTTTTGTCTGCTGAAAGTCTAAAAGACCAAGTCAATATAGCAAATTTTCTATAGAAGATAGAGAAACTTGTTTTGCTGAAACACAAGCCATCAGAATAGTATGCGTTTGGTTATGAATTAATTTAAAATATTTTTAAATATGTTCCAGAAATATTTAATATTGCTATAAATGTTTTAATGTCATTTAAAAACTAAGCACTGGGGACTTTTTCTATGTTGCTGAAGCCTATAGCAAAATTCCTGTCTATTGCGTCAAGTATAGAATTGAGCTTTAATTTTCTTTATGAAGAACTTGTGAAACTAAACTGCAAAACTGTTTTCAAACTTGCCAAAGCCATCTTCTATGGTATAAAGATAAAATGACTTCCTTAGAACAATTTTACTAGTCTAATCATTGACAATCAAGTTATTAACTTAAAGTTGCTGTGCATGGTATCCACAATGAATAAGGATATACATACTGACACAAAAGATTCCCATAAAAAAAGTAAACTAATGGTAACAACTAGCAACTATTTAGAAATACCCAAGCCAGAAATGTTTAAGTGCTATCTTATCTTTTGCTAATGCAAAGAAATGGAAGGAAGACAGATATGCAGCATTTAATCTTTTTCTAGGAAAGCCACTTTGTCACAAAAATCCTCCTCTGTTCTAAATACAACTTACAATAATTYTGTTAGAACACTTCAAGACACATTTCTGTTAAATACTCTGGATTTAAGACACTCTCATTCTCACTTTTCAAATAAAGATGAAAACTTTGCAAAAACCTATTACATTTGACAATATTTTATTTTTGAAAGAGAGAGAATCTACCTACTCTACTAAGGACTTGTMCATACCTGTACTTAACTGAATACTGAAGTTGCTATCAAGTTCAATGGAAGAGTACTATGGAAAGAGCRCTTGCTATTTGCTTTTATACCTCATGTGACTGGTGTGTCAATGGTCCTCAGGTGACACTCATTGATACTGCTTATGAGCAGACGTCTGTGAGCCATCAGAACTCCATAAATGGAGAACTGTTATGGACAGGAATAAGAATAACCCTCCCTGGGGATCCTCTTTCATTGAATGTGCCCAGTAAAATACAGTGTAGAACAGTCATACACCTTAGTTGCATTATTTCCATATAGTTTCTACTTTGACAATAGCCTGGGATAAGKCCCTATATTTAGGTTTATGAGAGTTGATACAGAGGGACTTCACTTACTTTTTGRGAGCCTTTTGAAACCTTTTTGTGCCATGACTTAGAGTTCTAAAAATAAACAAGGACTGTGAATGAAGGAGCTTTTGAGGCTTTTGATATTTTTAATAGTATATTTTATTACTATTTTCACTATTAATGCTATTATGGCCATTGACACATGAAGATTTTGACTKTTGCTTCTTTAAATTGACTCCTGTTAAACTGCTCTTGTGACTTTTAGACCAGGACAGATGATTTGATTTTTAAACAGTTTTTAGTTCATTGCATCCTCCAGACCCCTGTTGTTGTAAACATATCATTGTCATCACTTAAGGAACTTTAGGCATGAATAGAATGTTTTTCAATTTATTTCTATTTTTCCTTAGACCTGATAAGAGGGAAGCTGGAGAAGATACTCCATCATGAACAGCTTTTTCCTGGGACCCCTTCTCTGCCATTTGTGGATTTCTGTGCTTATCATATTACTYTGAGTCTCTGAAAGAAGCCGGAAAGAGGACACTGCATGCTAAGTAGATGGCTCTTATGGAAGCAAAGTCCTCTCTCTCCTTCTCTACTCTGTCTGGATTCCTTGTATCCAGATGTCATAGATAAATAGAGCCCACCCATTTCTATTTGGCGAACACTAATTCTATCCACTTCCTACCACCTAGTTTGGAGCATAAAGGAACAGGAATATGGGGAAGTGAAATCTCTCATACATGTATATTGTGCTCTCTAAGATGCTTTGGCTTTATCAAAAGTGCGCAAAGGATTCAGCTTTCATCTCTTTAGAATATTAAATGAGTTTAAAAAAGTTCTTTATTAATATAAGATAGTAGTGATTTTAAGTAAAACAAAACTAAAATAAAACCTTATAAATGATTTCTATTAAATAGTTCATCACATATAAATATGCCTGGAGATGTGGGACAGCAAATCATGCTCCATTTTCTTACATGGACTCCTCTAAATATAAATTTTCCYCAGAATCTTAGCAGAGAAGGAAGAAAATTCATCATTTTTTCCAATCATGAGAACAGATATTCTATTTTCTAAGGGTGTTTTAATATCAAAGATATTTTACAAACCTAGAGAAGTCTGAAAAAYACTGCAATATTGTTCACAATATGCATGGAGAGGTGGCAAAATGCAGTGAATTCCTCTGTAGAGATGTAAAAGCCTATAACTCTGTACTAAATCAGAAAATAAAATCTACAGCATGGAGCAGTTTGTAGATAGTTGTAAATATTCATCGTCCTGTAAGTACTTTTTAATAGGTCACAGAATTTTTAATAATAAAAAGATATCTGCATTGATGAATAAAGATGAGGGTGGCTGATGAAAAAGCTAATCTGTTTTGTGCAAATTTAATGAGGGACTGAGCAAATAGGTTTAGAGACCAAAACCCAGAGTTTTCTTTATCTGCAGTTTCCTGATACACTTTGTCTACATAATATTATTTTTAAGTATCAGATACTCCCTGAAATGTTTCCATCAAAACATAAGGCTTCTAGTTTGTGCAATCTGGCCCCGGTCAGAATTGTATCACAATGAGAATATTATTGTACCTACTCTACTAATATTCCAAACTACTCTTGTGGTAACTACTAGCATTTTACTGTTAGAATTAGTGAGAACTGAAGTGTCCTTTCATTGTGATTTAAGAAACTTTTCATGGGASCTACTGTCATATCCAACATCTTAATAAAAAGTCCTATTAAACTCCCCTAAATAATGTCAAAAAACTGCACATTGTTTTGTAGTACTAGAATTATTTGTTTATTCTGTTAAAAATATCTAGCAACCAAAATATCTAGCAAAGATTTTTTTTATCTTTTCTTGGCTTAAAGAACATAAAATAACATTCATAGTAAAATGTGGACATCAACAGCATTAGCAGAGCACTAACGTCAGATGCTAAAGACTGTAGCTAAGCTGTAGCATCTAGATTGAGCCTCTGGAGTACTGTGTAGCAGTAGACATTTATTGCACAAAGAAATAGGTGCAATGTGGAATATCCTTCAGCATCATTTGTTTCTATACTACCCATTAAAAAGCATTCATACACACATCTCTTTTGTAAGCATTTTCTCTACATTTGCTCAGCTTCAGAYTCTAGACTAGATTTGCTGAGAAAGGAAGCACAATATACGTAGTAATCAAATATAATGGACAATAGGGAATAKAAGGTGGGATTCATCTGATAAAATGCAGACATTTGTATGCTAGATTTCTTCATCTGAACAAAACCCTTGAGGCTACCTTAATGGAGAAAGATACACACTCTTGATAGGCACAATGGMCTATTTTAGATATTTTCTCTCAAATGATATGAAATCTCTACTCTGAACTAATTACCRAGAAAGCTGAGAAAGATTAAATCAGACTCAGATGTTTGAAGCTAAAGTGAGGTGAATCCTACCAGTAGAATCATACAGACTTGCTATCAAAATAGCTCTACTTGCCAAAGTATATATTCCTTCTAAATGTAAACTGCGATTTAACAGGAAGCAGGTGAACAAAGATTTAGATAGTCTTTCAAATGATACAAAATTTCCCTGCCCTCAGAGAACTAGAGATGTAGGATGACTTGTGTAGAATATCCTTTCAATAGTAATTAAGTACAAAATTAAAATTATGTCTTTAGTAAGATAGATCACTGGGGAAGAAGAACTGTTGTCTTTTCCTGTAACCCACACTCGTTACAATTACAGTCCAAAACTCACTTGGGATTTTAAATCATTAATATTTAAAAACAGTTCTTTTAATTCARGTATGCAAATCATTCTAATTTCTGTTGCTTCCTATACATTTCGACATAATCATGCAAGTTCTATCTTCCTGCTGAGGTCAAGACTAGAATTTCCATTTTAAGGCAGAGAATTTCACATCTCAGACTAATTAAACTATCTTTCATTTAAAAAACTATTGATATATTTTTAAAGTAGCTCGTATACTCTGACTTTAGAAGTACATGTCAATTTGGCCAATTACAGGAGTGAATTTTTATATAATTAATACTAGCACTTTTTCACATTTCCTTCAAAGTTAAATTGATTATTGATTTACTTTCTTTTCTTCCACTGACATCTTCTGTATGTTAATGTTTTCCTTGGCTATAATAATTGATAAACTGAAGTACTATTATGTATTGTGGCTCTGCTTTTACAATGTTATACAGGACTTATTTTTCGCATGCATTTTTTGCATAGAAAATTTCTCTGTGCTTCAGCTGAAAGTTGTTGACCACAATCTATCACAGACAAACTTATGAGAAACTCTAACAGATAAAATAGCTTTATAGCTCTGAAATATATTTAAAATGTATTTGTTAATTTAAGCAGGCTATATGGGATACCATTCTGATTGTTGTTATGAGAGCTGCTAGTTAACACTGCTTGTACTTCAAATTGCCTGAAGCTTGCTATTTCCTCCTAAGCTCATATTTGTGGCTGAAAAGCACTACTACTTTTATCAGGTAACAATTATTCAGATTGATATTTTCCTGTTTGGGTATCCAAACAGTTTGGAGTGGACTTTTAGGCAATTTTCTCATAAAATCACCTGGCTATTTCTGGAACAAGGTTAGGGAATAAATGGTTTACAAATATTAAAAAAGGGGGGAAAAGTGCTATATTGCTTTTTATAGAATGCTGGTTTGTATCCTTAGAGCAGTGAGGAGAGTTTAGAAAAGTGGTCAGCGCTGGGATCAGAGGTGTCTTTTTGTTTGTACAGGTGAAAATCTGCCTTAGAGCTACTCAAATCTTAACCTTCAAAAACAAAGAAACAAAGAATGTCAACAGTCTTTTTAGAGTTTTGCAGCTAAATTGCCCAAAGATTTCTTCTGAACTGTGAGCCAAAGAAAATGAATCAGATTTGTTCTTGCTGATTGTAGCACTTGGCACATGAAAAAGCAGAAAGAYATCTCTTGCATTCCCAAGATGACTCTTCGCCTATGTCTGATGACTAGTTGCAAGAGAATTGGAGGGAAAAACRGAGGGAAAAGAAACTTTGTAATGTAGAAAATTGAAAGTTAAATGGTGGGAATATGAAGAGATATATTACACAAGCCAGATAGTGCTAGGAAATAGAAGAGAAAGGAGCATGAAGTAGGAAATGGGTTGGATCAGAAAGGAAAAAGATACAGGGGAATCAATTGAGGAAGGGATGGAAATAAAGAGGGGCCTAGACCTAAAACGGCTTGGAGAGCAGCAGGAACTGGGACAAAAAAGGCTATTTGGAAGAGAGGAAAGTGGTTATGAATGGTGTTTATGACTATGGTGAACGGAGTTTAGAAACAAAGGAAGATGCTTGTAAAAACTTTAAAACTATCAGGTTGGAGAGACTGCCTCGCTTGTCAAGCACTGTCCCTGTTAAAGGAATTCATGAATGTACCTCTACTGAATTCTGYATTGAGCACAATCTTTATACTGATTTGTTTTTGTACCTAATACTTCTGAAAATCCYAGAACAATTTTCCTCTACTCTATATTCAACTCTTCTCCCTTATTTRTAGAGCAAAATCATATCCTTCAGCAGCTTACAATGTGCTAGCCTAAACAAGTGAAGCGTTTTCAATCACTTCTCATAAAAATGCTCTTACTGTCCACTAACCATCCTCTGTGACTCTTACACTTCAAATTCATCTATCTTGAAAATAGGTGGGCTAAATACAAGACAATGTTCCACACAAAGTCCCCGTAGTTCCTTGAACAAAGGTATGTTTTTGTGCATTTAAAGAAGTAGCACCTATACACTCTGGCATCATATCTGCCTTTTTTACAATGCAGTATATCCCTGCCTGTGTGCACTGCAATACAGTTTTGCTACAGGAATCTTCTGCATTGAGTTTGATAAGAAACCTATGCGAGTAGAAAGTATGTAATGATGTAATTGACAAATACGTCAGTGTGTGTTTGCGTATGTGTGTGTGTGTGTGCATTTGACTCTGAAAGAAACAGTTCTTTAAATRTATATTATGAACTATTGTACCTTGCATATAGCCAGCCCTACTRGTTTTATGTCTTCTTCCTCAGCCCCTAATAACCCTGGAATGAAAATACAAACCTTTGACATGCTGGTCTACATTGTGAAGATAAAAACAAAGTTCAAAGTACCAACTGTGAAGCATGCAAATAAACAATACTTTTTTTTTTTGGTATAATAATTTAGGTGTAAAGAAAACAAGWGCTTGGAAAAACTAAGCTCTTTTTAATCATAATTTTACAACCATCTTCATGTCCATGTTAAATATCACATAAATATTTTTGCATACAAACAGAATATTAATGGAAAGGAAACTATACATTCTTGAGAAAAAACATTACACTGGTATTCCAGTTAGAAAACRTAATTTGTTCGCAGAACTTGCAATATGCATTCAGTTCTACATAATAAACATGCTTTCAAATGCAGTTTCCGTATACTTCACAATTCCCGAGCAATACTTATGCAATGGAGAGGCACCAGTGAGAGGTAGTTGTGATATTTTGGAGATTCTGGCTTTCTATGTAAACTTGACTACCTTGACTTAGGTTATATAATTATATACCAGACATTATATAGTATCTGACTATATTAATAATTTCAGTTGCTGTTTGAGCCTCACTGACTGTTTATGACACATTTAGAACTTATACAGATAAGTTCTATTCATATTTTAAAACCTGTAGTCCTTCATAATGAAACCACTTTATTAATATAGTGCCATTAAAATCATGATTGAAAATGTCATATTCCCTCTTCAAAATCCTGTATGCATGAAATTAAGAGTCATTTCTCTTTGTTCTTATATTCCTAATGTGAAATCTAATTTTAATAGACTGTCATTAAAGAGAACCTGCACTTGTATGATTTTAAGTCTTCATACAGTACTACAGATATACAAACAGCTTTATTTAGACCTAGAATATGGTAATTCATTCTCTGAAGAGATTAGAGTTTAATAGATACAATAAAACTSTTGAGGATTAAGATAAAGAGGAAAAAGCATAATTTATGGCATTCTGAAAGTTCACTCTTTCTTTAGCCTTCTATGATGGCATGAMTRGCTGGGTAGATGAGGGGAGAGCAGTGGACACTGTGTACCTTGACTTCAGCAAGGCTTTTGAAACTGTCTCCCATAACATCCTCCTAGATAAGCTCAGGAAATGTGGGTTAGATGAGTGGACAGTGAGGTGGATTGAGAACTGGGTGAAARGCAGAGCTCAGAAGGTTGTCATCAGTGGTGAGGAGTCCAGTTGGAGGCCTGTGGCTAGTGGCATCCCCCAAGACTCAGTACTGGGTCCCATCCTGTTCAACTTTTTCATCAGTGACCTGAACGAGGGGACAGAGTGCCTCCTCAGCAAATTTGCAGATGACACCAAGCTGGGAGGAGCGGCTGATACACCTGAGGGCTGTGCTGCCATTCAGAGAGACCTGGACAGGCTGGAGAGCTGGGCAGAGAGGAACCTCCTGGGGTTCAACAAGGGCAAGTGCAGGGTCCTGCACCTGGGGAAAAATAACCCTAGGCACCAGTACAAGGTGGGGGCTGCCCTTCTGCAGAGCAGCTCTGCAAAGAAGGACCTGGGAGTCCTGGTAGACACCAAGTTGACCATGAGCCAGCAATGTGCCCTTGTGGCCAGGAAGGCCAATGGTGTCCTGGGGTGCATTAGGAAGAGTGTTGCCAGCAGGCCGAGGGAGGCGATCCTGCCCCTCTACTCAGCCCTGGTGAGGCCTCATCTCGAGTACTGCATCCAGTTGTGGGCTCCCCAGTCCAAGAGAGACATGGAGCTACTGGAGAGAGTCCAGCATAGGGCTATGAGGATGATCAGAGGGCTGGAGCACCTGCCCTGTGAGGAACGGCTGCGAGAGCTGGGCCTCTTCAGCCTGGAGAAGAGAAGCCTGAGGGGGGATCTTATCAATGTGTACAAGTACCTGAAGGGAGGGTGTCAAGGGGACAAACTCTTTTCAGTAGTGCCATGTGACAGGACAAGAGGCAATGGTCAGAAATTGAAGCACAGGAAGTTCCGCCTGAACATGAGGGGGAATTTCTTCCCTGTGAGAGTGACAGAGCACTGGCACAGGTTGCCCCGAGAGGTTGTGGAGTCTCCTTCTCTAGAGGTATTCAAGGCCTGCCTGGATGCAACCCTGTCTAATACGTTCTAGGTGACCCTGCTTGAGCAGGGAGGTTGGACTAGATGGTCTTCAGAGGTCTCTTCCAACCTCAATCATTCTGTAATTCTGTGATAAGTGTCACTGGATGAATGTGATAGCTTGTGTTTGACCAAAAGCATAATTTATTGCTTTATGAAAATTTTTCAGACTTTCAGACACTAAGGAATAGAAAAATCTTTGTGGCCTTTTATATTGCTGTGATATTRCTGCCTTCTCTCTCCTTCATCCTTCTTCATTGGTCAATAAGTATTAAAAATACCTACGTAATTTTGACTATGAATAGCCACTGACTGTTATAGTACCTTCTCCTCCAAATTAAAAAGTCTTTATCGGTCTGAATTTATTCTACGTAAAAGTTTTAAGCTTATAATCAAGCCAATAATCAATTTTTTGATGAATACATTGCATATATTTAAGCACATTGAATATATTGAAATCTGTTGCTGTAAAGCACCTTTATAAGATGCTCATCTGGCTTTATTTTATATCATCTCCAAGTTTTAGATGTTCCTGTTTTCAACAAGAACATAAGAACTGTGTTCAGTGACCAGTTCCAATTTTACCAGCATTGCACACAAAGGTAAGCTTGTCTCTGAAGCCTGTTTATCCTACTAAAAGATATTAAAAGAATGAAAGAACTAATATGCACTAAAATTAGTGAAATAGCTACATAAGSAGCTAGATGATAACCATGTATTAAATGACAATTCTTTGGGGATAAGTTACAATGATTTGCTTAAGTAATGGAGCCTGTGAGAAAATATTCAGAGAGAGATCCTCAGTTCATAAAGTAAACGTTTTGCCAGTGTAGGATCACAGAATCACAGAATGGGTAAGGTTGGAAGGGACCTCTGGAGATCATCTAGTCCAACCTCCCTGCTCAAGCAGGGTCACCTAGARYRTGTTAGACAGGGTTGCATCCAGGCAGGCCTTGAAGATCTCCRGAGAAGGAGATTCYACAACCTCTCGGGGCAACCTGTTYCAGTGCTCTGTCACTCTCACAGGGAAGAAATTCCTCCTCAKGTTCAGGCGGAACTTCCTGTGCTTCAATTTCTGACCATTGCCTCTTGTCCTGTCACACGGGACAACTGAAAAGTGTCCCCTCCCTTCAGGTACTTGTACACATTGATAAGATCCCCCCCTCAGGCTTCTCTTCTCCAGGCTGAAGAGGCCCAGCTCTCGCAGCCGTTCCTCACAGGGCAGGTGCTCCAGCCCTCTGATCATCTTTGTAGCCCTGCGCTGGACTCTCTCCAGTAGCTCCATGTCTCTCTTGGACTGGGGAGCCCAGAACTGGACACAGTACTTGAGATGAGGCCTCCCCAGGGCGGAGTAGAGGGGCAGGATCACCTCCCTCGGCCTGCTGGCAACACTCTTCCTAATGCACCCCACAAGACCATTGCTGGCTCATGGTCAACTTGGTGTCTACCAGGACTCCCAGGTCCTTCTTTGCAGAGCTGCTCTGCAGAAGGGCAGCCCCCACCTTGTACTGGTGCCTAGGGTTATTTTTCCCCAGGTGCAGGACCCTGCACTTGYCCTTGTTGAACCCCAKGAGKTTCCTCTCTGCYCAGCTYTCCAGCCTGTCCAGGTCTCTCTGAATGGCAGCMCAGCCCTCAGGTGTATCAGCCGCTCCTCCCAGYTTGGWRTCATYKKCAAAYTTKCTGAGGAGGCACTCTGTCCCCTCGTTCAGGTCACTGATGAAAAAGTTGAACAGGATGGGACCCAGTATTGAGYCTTGGGGAACTCCAGTAGCCTGTYTTTCCTAAAAGGCATGAAGCCATCCATGGCAGCATTCCAGGCATGTGAGCTCTCCCACCATGTCTCTGTAATTGCAATGAGATCATGTCCCTGCAACTGCACACAGATCTCCAGGTCCTCATGTTTATTCCTCATTCTGTGTGCATTGGTGTACAGGCATTGCAGAGAGGTATTTTTGCATGCAGGTTTCCTAGGAGCGGTGCGAGGGGATCTCCCATAGCCATGTGTCATACATCCTTCCCCAGCTGCACGGACCCGCTTGGGGCCTCGTGAYTTGAGCTGTGTTTTGTTGACTACCCTGTCTCTGTAACTATCCCCTTCCCCCATTCTACGTAGTTTAGAACCTCCTTTGCCAGGCTGGCCAACCTGTTGGCAGACACGYGTGCCCCGCTTATGGAACTTTCTAGCTTGTAATCTAAAGAAGGTCACACCATATAACGTAACAGTCATGGCCTTTACTCTGTAGACAAAGATGTTCTAAGGAAATGAGGTTACTCAACATAATAAAATGTTGAAGCAGATTTTTCTCATAAGTAGAAAAATGTATTTTTTACCTTTTTAAACAGGATATATGAACCAAGAGATTTAAAAACTTGCAGTAGATTGTATGCTATTCACTAGACTGAATAGCATACACACTTTACACCTGCTTTTGGAAAACATTATTGTTTTATATTGTTTCTTTTTTTTAAGTTGCATGACAAATGGAATTGAGAAAAGACAAGATGGAATCAGGAAGTTACAGACCGAAAAAAACATTATTAAGAGAGTTATGTTCCATTGAAAAATAGCTGTACAATAGAGCACTATGGAACATGAATTGTGTGTTATAACCTAATTCCTTTCTTCTAATAGAAGATTCTTACTGGCAGCTCTTGGCATAAGTGGATGGAGCTGAACTGTGCAGTCTGTAGTTTGCCCTGTGGGTAAATGACTCTATGAATTTGTGTGTGGGGGGGAAGCTCATAAATAAGTTATTTTATTTAGAAAAGTATTGCAAATAAACCTGAACTGTTTTTCAATAAACGTTTCATAAGAATTCCAAACTCTAAGCCCTTGTGTATATTCTCAGAAGACATATAACCAAGAGCTTTAAGAGCCTCTTGGTACTCACTGGCAGAATAGATTTTAATAGGTTCAGAGGAGCTCTTACTGTCTGGTGGGTCAAAGCATCCCTTAATATTGATTTATAAAACAGTAAAAGCTCCAGAGGAGCAAATAATGTGAGTTTAGAGAAGTTCCACTTGGATTAACCTAATGAATCTGAAGTAGTAAATATGGGACTTTTGTTGTTGTTATTGTTATTTAGTGAGTGAAATCCAAAGAAGCTTTAAATTGTTGACTTATATTTTCATAGTTCGTTAGAGGGATACTCAAAGCAGTACATGATATCATACAGCACACTACATGGGCCTGATCCTTAAATGTTTGTGCAGGTAAAACTCCTAGAATCTTCAGTGAGCTTGGTCTGTTTTTATTTATTTATTTATTTATTTATAAGCTATTTTCACATAAAGAGAGCTAAAACTAGACATACAATGCAGATAAGGCAATTTTTCAGCCTGAATTCTCTTATTCTGTGTGTGTGAAATATGATCACTTTCTCTTAGACTTCCATCATTTGGAATCCTACTGAAATTTAATGGAACAAAGGGCAGAATTCATCTCTCTGTTTTAGAAGTATTTCTTTTTCGTATTGCAACTACACTGATCTTTTGCTAGTATTCAGCAAAACTAAGGGAAACACAGAAAGTACGAGCTATTTTTTTCTAAGATAAACCTTTCCTATTTTCCCCTCTAGTAAAACTAGCAAAAGGTTGATCCAGTGCACAATTTTAATTCTGAGAATTAAAATGTATCTGTTCTTGTATACTGGTAAGTATGAGATTTATAATTAAAGCTGGCCATGGTTGAATTATAATGTAAAATGAAATGACCAGAATTAATCCAATTTTTTTTTTAATAAAAAAAAAACAGAAAATGTACTTTGAATAGATTGATTTACAGCTATTAAACTACTATAAATTGCTTTAAGTAATGGTAAGAGTCTGACAATTCAGCGAAGGCAAAGTAATTCAATTAAGCTGACACTACATGCCTATTCTGCCTGTTGCCTCAACACAGTTGAGTAATACAGTCCTTCTCTAGGAATCTCAAAACATCACACTTGTCATCTACCATTATCAGAGGAACTCTGGGTCAAAAACAAAAACCAGAAAATAACTGGGATTTCAGCTTCCAGAATCAGTGATTTCTCCTACCATAGTCTGTAAGCAAGCAGTAGCTCAGAACAAGTGATCATAAATTCATTTTAATTGTATAACTTCTGTGGTGTTTTCAGCCAAGTTATTGGCTGAATGAATTTCTGTGGTGTGTAGAACTTCCTTTATAACTGCTTAAGGTTTCCAGTGCTCTGTGATCTGGAAAAGTGTTTAACCAACTCCCTAAACTCTACTCAGTTTTTGATATAATTGTTTCATGACTCAGATTTTACTGATATTACTTGCTGCTAATAACTATATGGAAGGGAAAGAAACAGGAATATTAACATTTAGAATTTTTGTACTGCTATCACATGACTTAAAAGTTACAGTAAAAGCATCAGGAAAACAATTAAAAAAATCAGTTACTGACTCTGGACACAAAATTCCAGYGGTAAAAAGGCCTGTAGGGCCAAGTCCTACACTAGTTATCCCAAGGCAGACATCCATCCATACTTTCATATACAGGGTAAACTCCGGGGTCTGTTAAAGTCAATGGTTAAACTTATCTGGATTTTAACAGGGCATAGAATTTCACATTTTGTCCTTTTATTTTTTAATAAAGCCATTCATATTAATAGATTTCAGTCATGACTGACTTTCAAATATGTGATAGGTATTTAGAACCAAAAGTTCACAAGATAACCAAAACTGAGGTTTTAATGAAATACTAGCAGTCAAAGCTGCAAACCAAAATGTATATCCTATTAAATGCTTTTTAACAGTAAACACAAGTATAGCCTGTCAAGTAAGTCTGAGGACACAGTACAGTATAGATAATATATTATGAGTGTCCATTTGTTACTGGGTTTTAAAATTCTGAACATAGTATGTACTTTTATCAGAAGTTATAACTTTTAATTTGAAAAATACTCTCCATTGCCTTTTTCAGTATGATCAGGGAGTAGTGTAATGAGAATTTAGTATAATTTTCTAGTTCAGCATCATCTATTCTATGAGGAAAGATTTCATTTTGTTATTCCCCAGTGTTTTGTGCCTCTGTCTTTGTGATGTTTATGACCTTGGCCAGGAAAAAAAAAAAAAAAAAAAAAAAAAAAAAAAAAAAAGAAAGCTAATATGAAATGCAGTGATACAGTATTAGCAGGATTGTGAACAAATTTAAGCAGCTACTGAGAGACTTGGAGTCCCTGATGTAAAAACAGATATCTAATCCTTTATGATGATTATTACTGCTTTAAAAAAATGATGGCATCTTTAAAGGAAAGCCACTAAGAACCTTAGTAGGAAAGGTAATGAAACACAATTATAAACCAATGTACAAAGCTACCCATATGATTAATAAAAGACTAATTAGAAAAACTTTCCCTCATAGAAAATGTACTGCAAGTAGCATAATCATTCACAGCTTACAACTAGGATAGAAATAAATGGGTTTCTGAAGGGTACCACAGGTGTGCAATGCATACTTTCTGAGCAGAGTCAATGGTTACAGACGATGCTTAGCTATTCGGTTTCTGAAATATTAAAAGGCATAATTGAACTGCACCAAAGCACCTCTTCAGATAATACTTCTGGGAATAAGGAGATAAAATAAAAAGCTTTTTAAAAAAACTTGATTTATGTATATTAGAAACATGTCCAAAGATGTACATTATAATAAAGAGAGGGAAGAAGCAGAATGTAGAACATGCGTTTCGCAATAAATTGAAGGAAAAAAATCTGTTTCAACTGTTTTGGCTCATACTATCTAGCCTCTATTTTTAATTCTGTAGTAGGCTGAGTTATAACAGTGATGACAAAGCTAAGACTAGAAGTTTTGTTTAGGAAATGTATATGTCCATAAAGAAAGCCTACATATAGGCTACTTTTAATTAGAATGTTAACCTCCTAGTGGGTTAATTAGAATATAAGCAGAGAAGCAGAATACTAGAATCTTTACAAAGGGAGATATTTCAGTGTATGCTTTTTAAAAGTCGTATTGGTGCATGTGAAAAGGAGAACAAACTAATCTGTGAACACACTTTAAAAGATTGGCTTTGAGTCTAGATTGTGTATTTGCTTTTGTCTACTACAATTGAAATGAATTGCTTTCCTTCTGCTGTATTTGGCCTGTATTCTTCCTCTGAGAGTATGGAAAAGCTTCATCTCTTTATCTCTGTAGTCCATTTATCTAAAAAGGACAGCGTCCTAAGTGAATCACTCAATGTTTCTTTGTTTGACTTGGAAAAAATAATAATAAAAAAAAAATAGATGACAATCTTTATATTTTTTTTTTCTCAAGTGTCTCATTCTCTGCTTTCTTTCCAGTATCTTTTTTCTGTGTTCTAAGAATTCAGTGTTCCTTGAAACAAAATCTCTTCTCACRTTACTATATTTGTTTAATTAAACTGTTCTGTCTGAAACCCATTCCATCAGCAATAGCAAGTCATGTTAGCTCACTGACCATATACAAACTGCCAACTCATCCCTGATTCCTGTGTTTTCCTCAGCGGCTTATCTWTTTTTTAATGAAAAGAAGAAAGGCGTGGCAAAGAATAAGAAAAAATGGCTGACTGAAGTTTCRGAAGGCTGAAATAAGCAACAAATGAAAGAATGACTCAGGTGAAATTAATTTAGCAACATCATCACTTCCCTTTGCTGGTTCAGCTTGTCCTGTAGGTCAGAAACCTGTCTGCAGGTCTGCTCTATGGAAAAGTCAGAGAGAGTTACTTAAACTGTAACCGAAGTCTGGTTGATCTGTWTGTGAGTGGGGAATAGCATCAATGGGTCTTGACTCTTTCTTTCAATCCCAGTTCCTGCTGAACCTCTCGGCTCACAAAGACTGGAGGCAACGAAATGTTTTGTTGCTGCCTTGAGGCAAATCATGATCTCCTAAGACAAGATAGGTATCAATTTTCATCTGAATTCTGTACAAATATCATCTAAACAAACTACATTTCCTGCATGAACTATAGGATAAATACATTTCTGTCTTTGCATGCTACTTAAATGTAACAGATTCCTTGAACATTTCTGCTAACACTGTGGTAACCCGATAAACTTAGCCTTAGTAGTAAAGATACCCACAGATCACTTTTTTAAACATTGACTCTCTCATCCTCCTCTACCATGTGACACTTAGCAGGCAGCAGTGTACATTTTCTGAAGAAYGCTACAGATTTCCTTCTAACTCACTGCAATTACTAAATGCAGATGTTTGCCCTCATTCACTTTACTGGGGAAACTGCATTGCTGTCAACAATTAAACGCAGTTAGCTTGTGTAAGAATTTGCTGCCAAAAAATATGCTCTTAGTTTCTCTCTCTAGAGTAGTTGCTGACTCAGATACCTCTGAATGGCTGCTGACTTCTGCCATCTAATTTTGTTACCCCTTTTAMTTACTTCCGTGAACTTCATTTTGAGAAACGCTACATTAAAGCTTTAAGAAGTACTATAGCTACAGCATGTGCCTCAACACATGGCTGTTCTCTTGAGAWGAAAGTGAAAATGAAAATCATCAAAAAGTATGAAGTATAAAAGAAAACAGAAAAAGCATTTAAGTGTGAACAGAATAGACAAATGTCAAAGGGAAGAGAAAGATCATCCCTCCTAGGAAATCTATCAGAATTTACAGAAAGGAGATAAGGAAATAGCAATAATATTAAGCTGTCCTGTTCAGATATTTATTCAGATAAAAAGAATGATATCTACATAATTCAAGAATCAAATGCCAAGAGACAAAAATAATGAATTAGGAAACAGAAGATAACTTTGAAAATGATTGTTTAAAGATTAGAGGCTTGTAAAAAACTGACAATACAATAAAACTAGATTTTGTGTGGTCTTTCAGAGGAATTAAAGAATAGCTGTGGAAAGAAAAATATCCTTAATATACAATTTTAGAATTTACCTTGTACTTAGTAATTAAAAAATAAAGTAGGGCCACATAGACCTCTCTTAAGGTCTTGCTTATGAGAAGAACCATACAGAATGAAGTACAACACCTAGTACTACTCACTGCTATAAGTATAACAAAATCTGATCTTCAATTACTAAAGGTAACACTTCTAAGTACAGAGTTTGAAATAGTACAAAACTATGAAACCATAATTAAAAAAAAAAAAAGGAAAAAAAAAAACGGGGAGGATGGGAACAACCAAATAATATATAACCAAAGTGGGCCAAAGAAGAATCCATCAAAAAGTATATATATATATAAATGACACAATGACAGTGACATGAGCTGAAGAATGTTGCTCCAAAACGTGCATGTAGAAAATAGGGATAAATCAAGTTATCATTAACTACTTAATATGATAGATATTTTTAATAAAAATTCCATAGTACTTTAATATGAATATGGAATAGAATAAAAGAACAGCACCATTCAGTGCTGACTATTAAAAGTTGGGGAAAATCTGATTACTTATTTGTGCAAATTGCTACTATTTTATTGTTAATAATAATTTTATTTTGCTGACTCCAGCAAAGTCTCYTACTCCAGGCTGACAAAGATAACCTTCAGAAATGTCACAGGGGCATAATTCAACATAGCACTATCACCTTCATTTGCTAATAATGTGAAAAAAAAATAATTAGGGAAGAAGGAACTATTGCCATCAATTTTGGAACAGGAATGGATGCTAAATACAGATCCAGATCAGTAAACTTACTTTAATATAAACATTTTAATCATATTAATATTAATATTGAAGACTGCTCTTTCCTGTATTTTCTACTATTTATAGGTAAACTCAGGTATTCACCCTGCTGTCACAGATGCAGAAGTAACTACCTTCTTTGACATCATTCATTTTAATAAACTGTGAATGAATTAAAACTTATAGACTTGCCTTTGTAARACTTTTTGTTTTCTTTGCATTTTTTTTTAATTAACTAAACATTCATTATAGTATTTTGTCTCTGTTGGTCCACATTACATTAGTTTTACCACAGTGGCATTGTTATTGCAAGATACTCATAAGGAACAGTTTGTGGGAATAYGTCATATTTCTAATTAGACCAACATACTAATTGGTCCATTAACTAAATTAACTGTGTTTACAAATTTCATCTTTCAAGACACGCACATTTATGGAATACGGATGCAACAATGTTAAAAAAAAAAAAGAGTTGATAATCAGTTAGGTTAGGTTAAATAGAATAGGCTACCTTAACTGGGCATTCACAGTTAACAGTACACACCAGCACTTGATTGATGTCAAGATTTATATCTGCATTTATTCTAAAAATTACTAATGGAGTTCAGAGAGGTATTTTTTTTAAATCATAAAAAAATGACGAGACAGGGTACCAAAAGCATAGTAAACTGGGCATTGCATATCTTAGACTATAGCTGCTGTTCTATTTAATATTAAATTACAATTAGCCTGTTATAAAAATTAGAAGGGTGACCTTCCAATCTGAAAATTAGTGAAATTTCTAGCATTTCAGCTGMAATGTGGCTTTTCTGATTTCTATGCAATGTAATCAAAATGTCCTGCCTCTTCTACCTCTTTAAGGTAGACATCAGCCAGCATTCTTCCTATCTGAGAAAATCAAACAAAAGAGGAAACCATTTGCCTAAGGTTATGCAGACTAGGTAGTGCCAAAGCTGTGAAGAAAAACATCTTTTGAATCATTGAAAACCTCATCTATTAGAACAGACAGAATACATAATATAAATTTGTATTCGGCTAACATTGGGATGCATCTTTTTGAAAAATTCAAAGTGTCTGCCTTTGCATATAGRAAGGTCTTGGTTTCTACAGAAATTCATTTTAAAAACAGAAAGATTTATTTGGAGGAAGGAGTCTTCTGGATGGATGCAACAATGGATTAAGAACCAAACGTTCATTTCCAGTAATAGATAATCCATGTAATATATAAACACAAAGAGATGTCACTTGTACAAAATGTCTTCAGAACAATTTTGAAGAAGAAAATAATTTGRAAAAGAAAAATTTGGTTACTGAAGTGATAGTTATTGTGGTTTTAAGCAAGATATAATGCCTCAATAAACTATTGGAAGGCTTTGAGGATGTTTTTTGTATAGTCAGTAGAGGATGCATTTATAGCATGTATTGTAMGTAGATTTTTCTGACAGCATTCGATAAAGTTTCATATTTGAAGCTAATGCAAAAGCTGCAAACTTAGGGAAAGCAGAAAATTGAAAGATGGCCTTTGGGACTGAAAACTTGTTGCAGTACAAGAAGCAGAAAAAGCATACCTGAAAGTTGTTAGGATTTTATTTTTGTATTTTTTTTCAAATAAAATAAAAAATTGAAATTAATAAAAAAAGGCATAGCTCTATGTTTAGTGGCTTATTTTTTGTGAGATCTCATCTCAATAGTGTAAGTATGGTTATAACACTACTTCTGTTATAAAATTTCCCCAAACTAGTGGTATCTCCCTTCTCTTTTTTACTGAAGATTTTTTTTCCGATAAAATGCTAGCTTTAGCACTTAGCTTTCATTTTGAGTTTAATGCTCCTTTTAACTGTTTGATAATCTGATATTTTACTCAGACCATAAGCCAGCCAAAAGGACATCCTAACATTGACATCTGGAAGGGCATGTGGTCCCAATAATACAATGATATTAGCCTTSAATCAGCACTAGTATCTTCCAGTTCAGAACTTGGGATCATATATGATTTTTTTGTTATAAGGATAGTAAGGTACCTTGATATACTTTTGTAAATAGAGGATTTTATATTAGGATTTTGTACTAGTTTGCTTTTAAAGGACTTTCAGGACTTCAATTTTCATCTCTTACCGCAATTTTGGTTTAGATTGACATTTTATACATCTTTTCAACTAAGAGRAGGAAGAAGAATGCTTATTTGTAGATTCATATAAATTTCTATTAGTTAATCAAAGCTACTGTCTTCATCTTATTCCCTTGCAAAATAATGTTATTATCTCCTGAAATTTTACCTTAGCTTCTCTAAACACCAAAATATTACAAAGTACCTTATTTCACAGTCAAATTTTCCTTTCTCAGAACTGGAGAGTTTGCTTACAAAGACTAATTTCACATTTGGAATCAGCCTTTCCCTTTGTTTTYTTGTTTTTTGGCCATACACAAGGTTTTAAATTAAACTCATCAGGCTCATGATGGGTCACACACATAAATCATTTAACATTATTTAACTATGCTAATATTCTTTAACTCCTCTATTTCCTACACATTTTACATTAGCTTTTACGTTTAGTGGATTCAGATTTAAATAAAATACAATAACTTTTCTTCTTGACCTTTACAAGAGCTGTGTATGTCCCACACATTTATGGATACTATTCTATGATTCTCAAGTCAGAAAAGAAAAAAAAAATGTTATTTAGGTTTTGTAAATTGTCATATTAAGAGCTAGGAGCTGAAACAATACAATTTACATTAAAAGATTATAGTAAGAAACTACCATCAAAATCCTCCAATGTGCCTCCTTCACAACATGTTATAAAAACCTTGAGGAATGTGTTATTATATTGAAATAACATAATTTGGCAGAGCTCTTTGGGAAAGGGAGAGAAGATAGAGGTCTTGGTGGGAAAATAAGTAGATGTATGAAGCTAACGTTTTCTTCTGTAATTAGAAGAAAGAATACGACAATATTCGGAGTTGCGTGTATCACCATTGGAATCAGGTACTAAATACAAAGAAATAGTCTACCACTCTTGGTACACATTTAGGCATCTTTGGAAGAAAAATGCTCAGCATTTCTTCTGGTAGAGTGCTTAGTACCTCAGACATGCTATATTTTCCCCTACAACATGAATCTTTAGCACACATTCTCCTTGGGATGAAAGCTTGCACAGGCGTAGAGCCTGTAGAGTTTGTGGGTCATCAGCTTTTCTGATACTCAACTACGCCATCTTTAAGATAGTATATTTGTTCCCATGCAATTTATTTTTATTTCATCAACACCTACATCAGCAACCAAGATAGCCTTTGGCTATCTTGACTGATACTTGTAAATTCTACAATAATGCAAAGAGTAGCTAACGGTGATAAGTAATGGATTATGTCCTGCAGTACCGTATAGTGTTAAATCTTGTGGCAAAATAAGATGGTACATAATTTATGGTATTAATCTATCATAACTAGCTTTCTCATTAAATTGTCGGAGGGTAGAAAATAATAATTCTTATAATTGTTTGTATCATATTGAATTTCATATGTATGTATTAAAAAMCCAGCCTGAAAAATGGGAAAAATGGCATGATACTGTACTACAAAAGCTAGTAAATCTATTTTGTGTCTTTAATAGCAACCAGTGTTACATAAAATATGCATTTCTTATATTTTCACTCTTGACAAATATCTACTAATCTACTGATCTTTGTTCTTATGGTTCATTTATTAGGTTATCTAAGATTTTCTTGAAGAAATGGCTGTGATATTCCTTTACTCACTATGCCAGTGTAATATAGACTGTGACTGAGCTATTAATGAAAACTAAACCCTAAAAAAATTAAGTTTTTCAATTTTCTATGGGGATCCCTGTTCTGACTGACAGCTGTCATAGCAGAGTATTGATGCAGAACCTAAAAACCCTGCACGTATGTATTGTACATGTGTCTGTGCGTATGCATATCCTTTAAAACTTACTTTGTTGTTCACAACAATAGCAGCAATTTATATTTTATAGTTGAGCACTGTAAGCTAATTATTTTGCAATTGTGTGGTAGTTTGCTACAAGATGCTTCTATGCCTGACTTATCATGTATGCCTACAAAAGCTTTGAGCTCAGCATATATTAGGAAGGTGGATTTGTTGTATCTTGCTGATAACAGAACATACGATTATGAATGTGCTGCTACAGATATAATTCATATTCTAACAAAATGGGTTGAAGTTCTCCAAGTGGACTATCTCACAAATACAGCTGCAAAAATACTTGTCTTTCCAGAAAAATTGTCCCCCTAAGGGGCAATTAACAACAGTTGAAAATCCTAGAATCTGAATGCGCACCAAAAACTATTTATTATTAGGGAACTTTGTTCTTATTCAAAAAGATTACCAACTCTGTCAAATGCCAACTACTTGGGTTAAATCTCATTCCAAATGTATGTGTTTTGCATATAAAAAGTGTTAGTAGCGCTAAGAAAGTTACTTTGCCATGAGTAGAGATTGTTAAGATCTTCCAAATACCTAGCTAAAGGGACATCCTCGGTAAGATTATCATTATAAAATCTAACTATYGAAAAATAAAATTTAAAACTTTAAAGGATATGGCTTTCAAAGTGAAACAACCAAAATATGATTCACRAAAAGAAAAAGTAAATCTTGAAAGATCACTTGTTGCATTATTTAAAACAATTCTGTTACCAAGGTAATGAATGTATTTCGAATGTATTTTGGTGTCAAATGCRCATTAGGTGCTGTTTGTTTGTGTTTTAGTTTCACAGGCATTTATAGTATCAAAACATTAKCATTATGTCATACATAATGGTACTTGCTTAGTAGGTCATTTTTTATGTTTTACTGTGTTGTTTTCTATGTTGTGTCTTATCTGCTATTATAAATTGGATTAGAATTTATTGTTTTATAAAACATAAAAGAAACAGCTGACCTACACGTAAATGTTCAGGAAAAAACAGGATTTAAAACAAGCCCTTCCTAAACTCTTTAAATACACATGGCTATCTCACTGATCTATAAATCTAGCCAGAAAAGAGGCAAAATCTACATCCTCAGATCTCTTTAAGTGGCAGTGTTGAAAATCAGTAAAGCCAGTAGCAAAAAGAGGGTGCATTTTGCTTGGGGGATGGTGCTAGAAGGGGAATGCGATGCTGCTCTTGAATTTGGCTTGCTGCTGTGCTGCACGTTAGGAGGTACGGACTGAGAAAGCCCCTAATGTACCTGAAGACAGACGGCTAATTTCAAAATGCACAAAGCAGCAGAAGCAACTACTGGCCTAGCACAGAAGCAGCTGAGCTCACTAGGGGATCTCAGCATGAAAGAGCCACAAATTAGAACAAATTCTAATTGTCTTTACCTGAAGGAGCAAAAAAATCAGTCCTAAGCTCTCCAGGCATCAGAAATGGCAACGGGTAGAGCACCACATGAGCTGCTCAGAGGTTTCCAACTTCTTTTTTTTCCGGCAGAAGATTGTATCCTCGGTCCAGTGCTGAATACCTTCATATGAGAGTTTGCTGATGTCAATCATTGATTTCTAAATTACAAGAGTAAGCAAAATACTTCCTATTGCCTATATACAAATGCTCAGAAAAACTTTCTCCTGGARAGCATCCACACTTAGATGTGGCACCTAATTTTACATATAAAATCCTTAACTGTTTTTTAATGTTTATTTTAGATGTAGAATATTCTCAAATTACATACATTCAAAGAGAAAATATCCTATAATAAGTCTGATTTTTATCTTTATTTCTGTTAAATGATTCTATTTTGAGCCTTGCTCATAACCCCTCCCCCCCAAAAAGGCGAAGAACTCTCTAAAACCCCTTCCCCTACAGAATTATGTTCTTAACAGAAATACTGACACAACTAACTGTTTTGGGGATAACAAATACTGCTTTCTTTCACTGTTTTGGGAACCAGAATGCTGCAAACTGTCAAACATCATTGAGCCTGAGCCCAGATCCATTTCATCAGCCCTTCTCTCCAAGAAATTTCAACCACCATTTTGACTCGAGCACTATGGAAATCAAAAACCATTTTGAAGGTGCTAATATTAGTATAGTAACTATACGAAATTATTAGCAGAACAGTGATTTTCAAGATAAATAATAGAACATTGAACACATACACAGTTGTATAACAGTGTCAGTTTCTCTTCGTACATAGGAAAAATGTTTTCYATAAAATTCACAATTTTGGTGGGAAAAGATGACACAAATGTCAGCATTTGTATCTACTTTTGAACTGGGTCTGTCATACAAATATAGACAGAAAYGTGAATTTCTACATTTGTTAAAGATAGCCTCACCCCTTTGCATATACTCTGCTTTTTATCAGTTTCCCAATATTGGCAGTTTATTTTTGGGAAGATTATCTTCTATTATTTGTCCTTGTAGTCATATTAGAGTCTGGAATGCTGCATATTTTCCCTGACTTAGCTTTATTTTTTTTAAAAAAAGGATGACTATACAGACCAGAATAAATGTCTAAGAAGTGCTACTCGATAATTTTTGCAAATGTCTTTGGAAGAAAAATTGCTAGTAATTTCAAAAAAAGACAAACAAAGCCCAGGTTAGCAAGCAATTGGTTATTAGTATATTTGCCTTACTCTTTACTGGAAGACTTCCAAAACCTGAGCTCACACAAAAACGTTTTAATGTCGTCAAGTTAAAGGCCGCAGAATTCTATAAAAAATACGAATGTTGCTAATCAATTGCATTATGTGCATGAATACTATGCATCTATTGTTTGGACTAATATGCCAAACATGCTAATATTCTTAAAGTATTTCATATCAGGATGGGAACATGAAGTGTTGCTCAGGATAAAATACTGATTCTCTAAAAATTCTTCCTCTAAATTTCTATTTTGTTGTTTCCCACCCCCCCTTCCAAATCCAAGCTAGTTTAAGAATGGAGACCTAAGCGAAGTCAAGACCACTGCAAATTAGTTTAAATTTTCTATACTGTTATTAAAGGAAAGCATCAACTCCATTCACGGCACAAGTGGAAATTAACCTTCACTTACTCGACTTCTGCTCTGTTATTAATCTCTGCAGAACAGAAATTGAGCAAAATATAGAAATAGTTGTTTTCAACCAATTACTTCAAATAACTAGATATTAAAACACAKGAACACCTACATACGTACATTGTTGCTCTGCTGGTTTATTATGCTGCTGTCATTTTATTTYCTGAAGGAATTTCTTGTTAAGAAATGATTCCAAAAGCTATTTAAAGGATATCAAGTAATAGTAGCAACTAGTCTAGTCCTAGTACCATAAACTACAGCTACAATATACTATCAAACACAAGGATATTATTGTGGATCTCTGGTAGATTCAAAAATATGGTTTGACAGATCTGTAAAAGTGTCACAGAAAAAGAATTACAGCATTACAAAGATCATAATTCTGTGTTACTATTGGAACAGGAAATCACTGTTGCATCGCTTCACAAGCACCTTTCGTATCTCCTTGGATAAATTGCATTCCCTTAAACGTCTGGGCACCCAATGTTATCTAAACCTTATAAATGAATGACTCACCAATTTGATGTTGAAGAGATCTTAAAAAAGATTTATATTGAAAAAGGGGAATAGAGAGATTCAAGCTGCCCAAAGGACAAGTTTGAATTTGCCTTTCACAACAACAGTGAAAGAAAATCTAATTGACTTCTGAGTCTTCTGTATGCTAGCTTTCTAAACTCAGACTTAAGGAGCTGGCAAATACATCCCAGTAAAATTGTTGTGAGACAGCTTAGAAGAAAAATGCTGTCTCTGGGGTGGCTTGAATTCAATCTTTATTTTTTGTGCTCTGACTTTCAACAAGATGGAATAGCTTTTATAGTATTAATGTATCACCAGTACAAACTGAGGCTTTGGAGAATGGAAACAAAGTATAATGACTCTGAACAATCACCAGAATTTCACAGAAACAAGAATTATTATTGTCTCCAGTCTGGTGGTCGTAACGGAGGGGCTGTTGCACAGACATTCATAGRTAGAGCATTTGTTGCAAAGGATAATACTTATATGAGGAACTGAATCTTGAACAGGATGGTCAATTATTGTCCAAATGGTGAGAGGGGTATCTGTAGAAAGAGTACCTACAATAGCATATTTGGCTGGATTAGGTGAGATTACCAAACTATTTTTCTTCTAAATTCTTATACTCTTGTGGTCTGTGGTCCCACATGTGGTCCCATTATAGCACATGCATGAACAAAACTAATGATGACCTTAGATTATGTACAAAACTTTTAACCATCTTAACTATGTGCAAAGATTATCCTACATGACTATTTAAGCATCTGTGAGAGATTATTTAAAATTATCCATAAAATTTYGTCAGTTTCTTCACCTAGAGCAAGAGCCACCTGGGAGAGTGCCTTGGACTGCCAGATTCTCTGCCTAGGATATTGATCAACTATTAGTTGTCAACACAAAAGTACTGTGTATCAATCAGTCTAGTCACAGTCCCAAGGGATTCTCCATAACTGTCTGAAATTCCCATCTGGAGACCTTTGGTGGAGATTAGTCGAGTGCTTTGTTGTGCAGGCAGCAGTCAATCACCTGGTCTCAAGTCAGTCCATTGTCTCAAATCACGCCAGTGTCTCTCATCCATACGACAACAGCTGGGGAGTTCCTGGACCACTCAGGAAACTGACACTACAGCAAAAYTATATTATAAGGCAATCTTGAATTTCATCCTTACGTAACAATTCTAACTTAAATTCCATAGGTTTTGCCACAGGGGTTTTGTTTAAATGAGCAGGGAAAACATGCTGCCTCCAACAGTTTCTAGATCTGCCCAGAGCAAGAGATTCRCTGTAACTTATACCCTTCACCTTTTTTTGAGGACCAGAGAATCTTATTAAGGCTATGTCCTCAGGTTTCAGGAGCAATATGTTTACTTGAAAATTGTATAAAAATCAAAGGAAGAGTCATAATTTTTTAAAGGGAGAGAGTGAGAGAGTGTGAGAGAGTTACTTATTCTACTTCTTACTGATGTTAATAATATTTATAAGTGAATATCAGATTCCTGTAAACATCACCACTCTTTCCCTCATTGATTTTTGAAAGTATAGTCTGCTTTAAAACTTAAAAAGAAGAGGCCTCAATATTTTTTAATAATGTGATTAAAGAAAATTCCAGACCAGTATAGAGTTAAGCATACTGTTATCTATGATTTTTATGATCACTTGTAGTTTTCTAACTTGCTATCTTCATCTCTGTGATAGTGCTGAGAATACATTTAAARGGCTCTTGATGATTTAAGAACACTTCTGTTGCTCAATGATCATCAGCAAAAAAAATGTAAATTATTGCCTTAAAATTATATAGATTGAGATGTATGTAATGTAGATGAGCTATTGGGTATAAGGTATAAAGAAGAGAAAAGAGAGAGCAACTTAATGGTTAATCAGGAATGATATAAATAACTACATATGTGTATAACACATATATATAAAAATATTAAAAAGTTTTAGGAATTAATAAAACAAGAGGGAAATAAGGAAAAAAATCCTATTCCATATTACCAAAACTGACTTAAAAACTCTTCTCATATTCAGCTCTACCATGGAGATCATCTAGACCAACCCCCTGCCCAAGCAGGGTCACCTAGATCAGGCTGACCTCAGTCGGGCCCAAAAGACTTTTAAATATTTCCAAGGATGGAAATCCACAACCTGTCTGTGTAACCTGTTCCAGTGCTCAGTCATCTTCATAGTAAAAAAGTTTCTTCATATTCAGATGACACTTCCTATGTTTCTGTTTGTGCCCATTCCCTCTCTCTATCACTGGGCAGCACTGAGAAGAGCCTTGCCCCATCCTCCTTGCCTTGCCCCTTCCCAAGATGTTCAAAAGCATTCTGAATAGTGGGTAAATACATGGGATGAGGAGAAAGTCTTAGATTTTCTTAAAATAGATTTTTTGAAGTCATGGACTAGAGAATATTCAAGCATAAGATGAAATGATAATGATATAATATCACATAATTCTTCAGGAAGAACTATGAAATTATATTTTAAATGAATATATGTCATCTGTGTGGTTATAGTGGTGAGATTAAGACAGCTATGCAAATTGATGCCACTTTCCACAGCTGTTACAGCTCTTTTAAGACAGAAAAATTCCAAAATGTTATAATATAGCTATGACATCCAAGGATGCAGACATCCTGAAGTAAAGTATATCCTTTCATCTATGTCATGGTCAGTATGTTATAAGACTTCATTTTCACTACCACATATCAAAACTCAATGAATGAATAAAACACTCTATGAATCTTTTATATAAACATTACAGCACAAGTCATTGAAAATTCTTATATATGCTATATGGCTTAGCACTTTACACAATAGAATTCCTTATCTTCAGAGTTCCTTGGGGTTATCTTAGATTTAAAATAAATATTCCTAATAGCTTTTGTGCATTTAAATACAACATTCAATACTTAACATTTGGCAGGTGAGAAGGGGTACATCAAGACATACGCACAACTTGTAAAAAGGAGTAGTTTCCTGACAGCTATCAGAGAGAAAAACGTGAAAGTTTTGGTTATACAGCTCTGAAATTAGACAAAACCATTTTAGCTCAAAATAACCACAGACTGAAGTCTTCTTCTCCTAGCAAGTCTTATAAAATTGGTAATTAAGGCTTACTCTCAAGGTCATTCTAAGACAAAAGCATAATAATGGCAGTTAAAATTCCTGCAAAGTTCCTATATCCAAAACTCCCAACAAATAACTTAACAGTTCTACTGAACACATCAGTTCCATAGTAGATTTATCTCTCCCTGACATCTAATGGAGGAAATGGATTTTAAATAACAATTATGATATGCTATCATACTAGGGTCAAAGTACTACACAGTTGCTGCTCAGTGCTCATCTTTTAAAAAAGGGTGCAACAATATAATTTTCATTAAAATTATAAAAATAATTAAGGTTAAGCAAAAAGATTATTCAGTTTGTCCACTGCGCATAGTAAATATACCTGAATAATAAAGAGAAACAGAAGTTARACATGCAGTCACTAATAATTTGCCTGCATAGGATTCGGGCTTGACTCTCATCGGCAGACTTCAAAAGGCTTGGAGATATAGCAGCTGTAGCTAGAGCCCTGCAAACGATATAAAGGCAGAATTGCCCACGGTCCAGSGGCCTTTGGAATAGGTTATCCCTGGGATTCTCCTAAGGGCTCTCTGCTGCATGCTTAGCAGGAGAGCAGATCTGATTCCCAGACTATTTCCTATAGAGAAGAAAAAAATATTCAAGGATATTCAGAGGCATTCTGACATTACACTTTCACATGAAAATGTGGAAACATGGAAACCATGCCAGCTATTGTCACAGAATCATGTCTTCACTGAGAGCCATGTAAAGCCAAAGATTTTGTACAAGCGAGAAGCTGTCAGTGGATTATTTCAAACCTGAGGGAACCAGAATATAACAAGRAAGTTCTATTCATGTTTTAGCACAAAGCAGTCATTTGAAGGAGAATGTTAGTTGCATCACTTCAGAGAAAGTTTGGAATAAACTGGGGCATTTTCCACCACGGCCAGACATCTGGCTAGTCTCAGGTTCACTGTTACCGCAGCTCAGAGAGCTACCAAAATGCACAAGAATCAGAATAAGGAAATACTAGAAATAAATTTATAGGCAGAAAATAATTACTGAAGCTCTTTGCTAGCTTAATAAAAAATGCTAATATAATTATGTGAAAACAAGCTAAATAAATATGAATTAAAATAATTTTTAAAAGYGTGAACTGACAAAGCCACATGTCCAAAGATTTTAAATGACTAATAACAGCTTCTGACACTGCAGTAAATCRGAATATGCTGTTAAAATGATGCCTAATAAAAGTTGCATTCTTTCATCCTCTTGACTTGTTTTTTGTCACAAGCTACTTTCCTCTCATTATAAGCTTTCTGTAATAATTTATTTACTCACTCTAATGGGCTTTCCAAATACACATGCAAATCATACCTTACACTAAAGTGGAGAAACTTTCTGGAAAAAAATATTGTCCTTCTTAAAAGATGATCTTTCTTTTGAAAAATGATCTATTTTATCCTTTTATTATGATTTTCATAACCATCAAAGTTCAGTCACATTTCAAATTCTTTATTTCCCCTGCTGACACTTTACAGAGAACTTCCACGAACTTAATAGTTCCAACAGGTCATCTCTCAGACACAGAACATTTATCCCATATCTTGCTGCTTTAACATGAAGTTAGAGCTTTGATAATTGCTGCACATGGTAAACAGCGTTTTATTTAGCACTATATGCAAGTACATTTTTTTTTCTTCCTACAAAGTCACCAACAGGCAACAGGAAAGATTTTAATGATGCATTTATAAGAAAGCATGCACTTCATTTGTAGGAGTGTTATGAATCTGTAATTGGCTTTAATGGAAGGTATATCTTTTGTATTTCAAACACATTGCTTATCTTTTAGGTTTTTCAAATGTTATAATAAAGCAGACTTGCCATTTCATATTTTTTTCTCAAGTATCAGAATAGTCYTACATCCCTCTCAGTCAGTGTCAGGTTTAAGACAACATTTTTATGCATTTAGACAAAAGTAGATTCACTTCCTGAGAGTCAAAATATTTAAAAGAATTAAGTAGCTACTCTATGTTGAAGGCCTAGAGGATCTAGGTACCTAGATGTATTGTATTTTTTTCATATTTAATTTTGTATCTATTAACTTTGCTTCCAGAGGACTTTTTTTTTTTTTAAAGAATACATTTAAAGAACTTTTTGCAACAATTATCACATAGTAGTTATATTACAAAGACAATGTGATTATAAAATTTACTAGCTAGGTTTAAAATTATGAAATCTTGCAATATTTTGAACAGTATGGTGTCTGTAACAACTGTTGTATATTGCTCCTGAAACTACAAGAATAATAAGTAATTTGGACATATTTAAGATTTAGTTACACTAGCATGTATAAATTGTCTACATCTGATGATTCATTTTGTGAGAAAAATATGTCCTTCTTGAGCTAAAAAGAATTACCACAGTGCAGTTATGCTCTAAAGGAATCAATGCCTTTTCTTACATAAGACAGCATATAAGAGTACAAACTAATTGTAATAATGTCTTGAAATATGGTATTCAGAAATCTATTATTCTACTTCTGATGGAGAGGAGGCTAGGATATAGTAGCTTATTTACAGGATTCTTTATTCATAAGCTAAATCAAGAACACTCAACCTTTCCAGCTTTCTATCAATGTCAGGAGAGGAATTTAGCTTCTGAGTCTCAGGTCAGAATCATGTAGATTTGCCCACATTCCTGAACCACTGGTTTCATTTCACATGCACAAATCAATTATATTGACTAYGAGCATTGGGTAAGACACTTGGAGGAAGCATAAGTTTTATTGCACATGGGAAGTTGAGTGAGCGTAGTAAGTTTGCTGTTGGGTGACAGGAAGGATTACTGGGCCTGCTGAGAAGACAGCAGATGTGAGGATACCATAAACATCAAAATTTACCTGACCTATCACTTACTGCTAAAAGGCTTTGGATAAGGAAGAAAGCTACAAAAAGCTGGATACATTGCCCTAGCAGCTACCATTCAACCTTAAGATCTCATCTTGAGCAAATCTAATCTAATTTGAGCATTTTAGTTGAGCTCTCAGTCATCAACACATGGAGGAGGGAGGCAGTATAACAGGTCAGTGGTGTTATAACTAACCACAGCAGTAAACCACATTACAAGCATAACATCATTACAAAGTGGTTCATGATCCTAAGAGCACCATGGGAGCTACTGATATGAAATTAACACCTTAAACTGCAGATGTCAAAGGCTATTTTAAATGAAGCTGTATAAAGTAAGCCCAGTTAAGAAGACAAAAAAAAAAAAAACCTTTTATTTACACCTATTCATACTTATATGCCTACAGACCAAAACAGATAGAAAAGTTTTGCTTTGTCTTTTTACTGACATTTTGCCATGACCTAAATATCTGAGTCACTCTGGGCTATATTCACCTTCTGTAAGTCAATGTACTGCTATATAGAAGAGTTTGAGAAAGCCGTATAACTTCTTAACAACATCTTAAAGAAGTAGCACTATGTTAAGGAGCAAACATTTACTAATTTTATCTAATTCTGTAAATCATTAATATACATTAAGTTCTACTTTGCTTTTTCCTAGCCTTGACTAATTACTAGCTTTATAAATGCCAAATATACAAACACACTTTGTATACTACTTATTAGTGGAAACAGATTTTACCATAAGCAAATTGTTTTCAGAACAGATTCTATAATCAGGCCCTAGATTTGTACATGCAAATATATTCATTACCTCGTGTTACCATTTGATTTTTAGTTAAAGATGACCTAAAAGTCACATAAGCTTGCTCTGGTGTTCTAAATTTTATTCTCTGGTTCATTTAGATCCAGAAGAAATAATATGAGGTTACTTTTGGTAATTATGAAACATTTTAAATACTTTGTCTTTTCTCCAATCACTATAAAATGACCCAAATTATTAAAGAAGACAGCTATTGAAGAAATCTGAGACAGCTATGATTAAAATATGTACATACATAAAAAAAATCAATAGCATTAGTTAGTGGATATGGACTCACAGAAATTTTCAAAGTAACTCTTTAGGTGTTCTTTAGATTCCTACTTTGCATAAAAGTTCCCGTGGAGAATTATACACCTGTTATTTAGCACATTTTCAATTACAACATACTGAAAACAAAAGAATAGCAGATTGCACAATGTCAGAGTTAACAGAGGGGTAGAAATAAAACATTCTACAATAGAGACTCAGAAGCAACAAAGTGAATTAAATCCATATAAAGGAACAACCCATTTAAAAGCTAGAGTACATTTTTGAAGCATTTCAAGAAGTACAGCAGATCCCTCTAAATGAGGCATCTAAAAATAATCCTTAGGTAGTTAGTTCCCAGCAGAACCAAAATAAAACACAGAAATCTCATCTATAAAATAAATATAGAAAAATGAATACATGTAAAACATCAATCTCCAGTAAAATCTAACCTATCAAATAACTAAAAAATAAACCATCAAGAGACATTTTGTATAACAAGATGAAAATTCACAGAATTTATCTGCAGAGTTATTAATCATCTCTCATCAAGTTAACTTCTTGTTATGAACAAGTTACAATTCAGCTGTCAGTTCAAAGGTTAAGATAGATTTTTATTTCAGATTTAGATTCTCCATTCTGTAGGACTTTGTGTACATATAAGAACAAGCCCAAGATTTTCTTATAATATTTAGTTCCAGTTTGAAATTTATAGTGTACAGTTAGTCTTTTCTGTGCTGGAAATTAGAGATATTCTCATCTTTTCACAGGTCATTGAATACTTTAGCTGTATTTCTTATTATCTTTTTGCAAAAGAAAAGACCGAAATAAATTTGGAAAGATTGTACTAGGGTGTTAGTTGAACTAGTACACACCTAAAAAGACATGAATAAGGAGGTGATAATATTTCTCACCTTTCTCTGTACTTGCTTGTGCTTTTGCTCTATTATCACAGTTATTAGACTCCTCTTTCACATTTATCATCTCTTGGGAAAATAMCTACACTGTCAAATGTAGTTAGGACTTAGTACTGCACTTAAGCTGAGATTGCCTCATACTGCTTGATATTGCAAACAATCTCCAAACTTGAGCCTATAACATTGCCTGTAAAATATTACAGTTATTACAGGACTTTGTATAAATACTTTCCATATAGCCCTAAATGAAAGGGTACTGTGCCCCCCTTTTTCTAAAATGAAGTTATGTTATTGATGTAACTGCTTCTATGACTTCCCAGAGTGAGAAAATCTATGCCCTCTGTAGTCTAGGCAAAAGGCTTGTTTAGGCTTTACACATTACTCACTCTTCAGCATCACCATCAAAAGCAGAAGAATTTCCATTTCGTTTGTGTTATCACATATGACTTATTCACTACAGTGGTATATTTCCTAAAAAACAAACAAACAAAAAAACAACAACAAACAACAACAAAAACAAGACTACTCGAAAAGGAGGAAGAGGAGAAAGAGTAGAAATAAAAGAGAAATGGTTTTCGATTACATGTGTTTGGGAGAGAGAGGGAATGTGAGAGCAGGGCTGCTCCAGGAAGGAAGTCAAGCTAAAGGTGACCCCAGCACRGGTGGAGGGGGGAGTTGTGTCCTCACCTTCACAGGCACACTCCCACAGCTCCTCTGCAGGGTGGTCAGARCAGCTCTCACAGCAACTACAGGTGCAATCAACTCTCTGGTGACCATTAGGCAAATACAAGGTGATAAGTCAGGCCCAAGGTCAACCTAGGAAGCCCAGTCAACAAGAGGAGAGCAGTTAAAGATAGCACTGGGCACAGGCAACCTAAAACGTAGCTCAGAGCAGGACCAGGTGCTTAGGTCTGAACTTAAATGCAGTGCCCTGATCAAGGGCAGAGGGTGTGGAGGAGACTGCTCAGGGCCATTATGGTCTCTTACTGCACTCAGAGCCCCAACAGTAGACTTCCATCCATTAACACAGAACCACACAGAATGGGTAAGGTTGGAAGGGACCTCTGGAGATCATCTAGTCCAACCTCCCTGCTCAAGCAGGGTCACCTAGAGCATGTTAGACAGGKTTGCATCCAGGCGGGCCTTGAAGATCTCCGGAGAAGGAGACTCCGCAACCTCTCGGGGCAACCTGTTCCAGTGCTCTATCACTCTCACAGGGAAATTCCCCCTCACATTCAGGCAGAACTTCCTGTGCTTCAATTTCTGACCATTGCCTCTTGTCCTGTCACATGGCACTACTGAAAAGAGTCTGTCCCCGTCCCCTTGACACCCTCCCTTCAGGTACTTGTACACATTGATAAGATCCCCCCTCAGGCTTCTCTTCCCAAGGCTAAACACACCCAGTTCTCGCAGCAGTTCCTCATAGGGCAGGTGCTCCAGCCCTCTGATCATCTTTGTAGCCCTGCGCTGGACTCTCTCCAGTAGCTCCATGTCTCTCTTGGACTGGGGAGCCCACAACTGGACACAGGACTCGAGATGAGGCCTCCCCAGGGTGGAGTAGAGGGGCAGGATCACTTTCCTCAACTTGCTGGCAACACTCTTCCTAATGCACTCTTCCTAATGCACACCATTGGCTTTTTCGGCTGCAAGGGCACATTGCTGGCTCACTGTCAATTTGTCATCCACCAGCACTCCCAGGTCCTTCTCTGCAGAGCTGCTCTCCACAAGGTCAGCCCACACCGTGTACTGGTACACAGTTATTCCTATTACTCCCTAGGTGCAGGACCCTGCACTTGCCCTTGTTGAACCTCAGGAGGTTCCTCTCTGCCCAATTCTCCAGCCTGTCCACGTCCCTCTGAATGGCAGCACAGTCCTCAGGTGTATCAGCCACTTCTCCCAGCTTGGTATCATTGGCAAACTTTCTGAGGAGGCACTCTGTCCCTCTATCCAGGTCACAGATGAAAAAGTTGAACAGGATGGGACCCAGTACTGAGCCTGAGGGACACTAGCCATAGGCCTCCAACTAGAATCCACGCCGCTGATGACAACTGATGACCMTCTGAGCTCTGCCTTTCACCCAGTTCTCAATCCACCTCACTGTCCACTCGTCTAACCCACATTTCCTGAGCCTATCTAGGAGGATGTTATGGGAGACAGTGTCAAAAGCCTTGCTGAAGTCAAGGTACACAGTGTCCACTGCTCTCCCCTCATCTACCCATCCAGTCATGCSATTATAGAAGGCTATCAGATTGGTTAAGCAGGATTTCCCCKTGGTGAATCTGTGCTGACTACTCCTGATCACCTTCTTTTCCTCCACATTCTTAGAGATGACATCCAGAATGAGATGTTCCATCACCTTTCCAGGGATGGAGGTGAGGCTAACGGACCTACAGTTGCCTGAGTTCTCCTTCTTGCCCTTCTTGAGGACCGGAGTGACACTGGCTTTCTTCCAGTYCTCAGGCACCTCTCCAGGACTTTTCAAAGATGATGGAGAGCGGCCTGGCAACAACATCCGCCAGCTCCCTCAGTACCCATGGGTGCATCCCATCCGGGCCCATGGATTTGTGAATGTCAAGCTTGCCCAGAAGATCTCTAATCCTATCCTCAACCAAACAAAAATMTTCCTTTCTCCAGACTTTCTCCCTTGCCTCCAGGCTCTGGGATTCTTTAGGGYTGCCCTTAGCAGTGCAGACTGAAGCAAAGGTGGCATTCAGTAATTCTGCCTTCTCTGTATCCCTTGTCACCAGGGCCCCTGCCCCATTCAGTAGCAGGCCCACATTTTCTCTAGTCCTCTTCTTGCTACTGATATATCTGAAGAAGCCCTTCCTGTTGTCCTTARTATCTCTTGCCAGACTCAATTCCAACATGGCCTTAGCCTTCCTCACCGCATCTCTACATATTCTGGCTGCATTCCTATAATTCTCCCAAGTAGCCTGTSCCCTCTTCCACATTCTGTGAACTACTTTCTTCTTCYGTCTGAATTTGGTCAGGAAGGGTGTAGGTGGGTCCCCCATAGCCATATCCCAAATGCACATCCCCAGCTGAATGCACCCATCGGAGGACCCCCAACCCGAATTATGTTTTATTGACTACCCCTCCCTGTTACTCTCCCCTTCCCCCTTCCTACCTAGTTGAAAGCCCTCTTTACCAGGCTGGCCAGCCTACTGGCAAAGACACATGTGCCCTGCTTGGTGAGGTGAATCCCATCTCTCCCCACCAGCTGCTGATCTTCAAACAATGTCCTGTGATCACAGAAAGCAAAACCCTGTTGCCAACACTAGCAGCACAGTCAGTTGTTAATTTGCAAAATTCATCTACTTCTCCTCCCATCCCTCCCCTCTAATCAGCAGTACCGAGGAGAAGACCAYCTGGGCTCCCAGACCCTTRACCACCATGCCCAGAGCCCTGAAGTCTTGTTTGATTGTTTCCAGTTTGCTCTCCACATCATTAGCACCCACGTGAAAGAGCAGCAGAGGGTAGTAATCTGAAGAACAGACAAGTCTTGGCAGCCTTTCAGTGACATCTCGTATCAGTGCCCCTGGCAGGCAACAAGCCTCTCTAGAGGAGGGGTCAGGTCAGCAGATAGGCRCCTTTGTCCCCCACAGCATTGAGTCACCCACTACCACCACTCATCGCCTCTTCTGAGTATTCACGCAAGGCACAGGGTCTGTCAGCCCTGTTGCTTCCCTTGAAGTCGGGTCCAGGTCCTCCTCATCCTGCAAGATATTAAACCGGTTCTGCAACTGTAAGTCCAAGTCTTCACGAGGCCTTTCTTCTTCTAYGAGAAGCAACTAGTTTCCAGCCTTCTTCTACAGGGCTGTGCTGTACTACTTCACTCCKCACAGAGCCTTCCAGCAACTCCTCTGCTGCAGGGGATTGGGACTYTGGGAGCACTACAGTCTCCAAGAACRCCCTATCTCCTGCTCACTTTCTCAGATGTTTCGCAGTCTACTGTCTTCATCCTGCAACTCCTTGACTTGACGACACAAATCATCAACAGCAGCACACCTCTAGCAGGAGGGCTATCAGTCCAGGCCTTCTGGAAGGGCCCCAAGCACTCCCTGCAGCCTGAGATCTGTAGGGCAGCATTTGCTGTAAGAGGGTCTGTCTGGGTTGAAGCTTCAGACAGAGCTGATGCAGCAAGTCCAACAGCTACAGGCAGATATGGTTTGTGCCGAGTTATAACCAYGTTTGTGAAAGCGGGCACTACTAGGACTGGAAAAAAAGAAAGATATCCTCTTGCACCTAATTGCACCCTTCCTGCACAAAGTGCTGCATCTGTTCACTGCCTCTGGGAGCCGTGCTTCAGGCCTGGCTCTAATATAGACCTCTCCCTAATACTGACTCACAGGGTACTTGACACACCCTAATCAAGGGCCAACTGGATCAAAAGCCCCAACTCCCTCTTATCAGGGGCAACCTAGACAGCTTATTAGCAGCAGCTACACCTGGCTAGAGCTGGGTGACCCTCATTCCACAAGGGTCAGCAGACCACAATGTCCAACATGGGCTCCAGAAGTTCTAGGCAGAGCTGAGRCAGTGCTGCRCAAACTGCAGTGTCTGTTCACTGCCTCTGTTAGCTGCACTAACAGTGGTTAATACTTATTTTAAAGTTAATGGTTTCAAAGAAAGATGTCCATTACACATTAGAATGGCTGTGCAAACCTAGCAACAAAGGCAGCTGTCTAGGGAAGNCCCCATCCTGTACTAGTGTACTTAGGGTTGTTCCTCCCTAAGTGCAGGACTCTGCACTTGCCCTTGTTGAACCTCATGAGGTTCCTCTCTGCCCACCTCTCCAGCCTGTCCACGTCCCTCTGAATGGCAGCACAGTCCTCAGGTGTATCAGCCACTTCTCCCAGCTTGGTATCATTGGCAAACCTGCTGAGGAGGCACTCTGTCCCTCTATCCAGGTCACAGATGAACAAGTTGAACAGGATGGGACCCAGTACTGAGCCTGAGGGACACTAGCCATAGGCCTCCAACTAGAATCCACGCCGCTGATGACAACTGATGACCMTCTGAGCTCTGCCTTTCACCCAGTTCTCAATCCACCTCACTGTCCACTCGTCTAACCCACATTTCCTGAGCCTATCTAGGAGGATGTTATGGGAGACAGTGTCAAAAGCCTTGCTGAAGTCAAGGTACACAGTGTCCACTGCTCTCCCCTCATCTACCCATCCAGTCATGCSATTATAGAAGGCTATCAGATTGGTTAAGCAGGATTTCCCCKTGGTGAATCTGTGCTGACTACTCCTGATCACCTTCTTTTCCTCCACATTCTTAGAGATGACATCCAGAATGAGATGTTCCATCACCTTTCCAGGGATGGAGGTGAGGCTAACGGACCTACAGTTGCCTGAGTTCTCCTTCTTGCCCTTCTTGAGGACCGGAGTGACACTGGCTTTCTTCCAGTYCTCAGGCACCTCTCCAGGACTTTTCAAAGATGATGGAGAGCGGCCTGGCAACAACATCCGCCAGCTCCCTCAGTACCCATGGGTGCATCCCATCCGGGCCCATGGATTTGTGAATGTCAAGCTTGCCCAGAAGATCTCTAATCCTATCCTCAACCAAACAAAAATMTTCCTTTCTCCAGACTTTCTCCCTTGCCTCCAGGCTCTGGGATTCTTTAGGGYTGCCCTTAGCAGTGCAGACTGAAGCAAAGGTGGCATTCAGTAATTCTGCCTTCTCTGTATCCCTTGTCACCAGGGCCCCTGCCCCATTCAGTAGCAGGCCCACATTTTCTCTAGTCCTCTTCTTGCTACTGATATATCTGAAGAAGCCCTTCCTGTTGTCCTTARTATCTCTTGCCAGACTCAATTCCAACATGGCCTTAGCCTTCCTCACCGCATCTCTACATATTCTGGCTGCATTCCTATAATTCTCCCAAGTAGCCTGTSCCCTCTTCCACATTCTGTGAACTACTTTCTTCTTCYGTCTGAATTTGGTCAGGAAGGGTGTAGGTGGGTCCCCCATAGCCATATCCCAAATGCACATCCCCAGCTGAATGCACCCATCGGAGGACCCCCAACCCGAATTATGTTTTATTGACTACCCCTCCCTGTTACTCTCCCCTTCCCCCTTCCTACCTAGTTGAAAGCCCTCTTTACCAGGCTGGCCAGCCTACTGGCAAAGACACATGTGCCCTGCTTGGTGAGGTGAATCCCATCTCTCCCCACCAGCTGCTGATCTTCAAACAATGTCCTGTGATCACAGAAAGCAAAACCCTGTTGCCAACACTAGCAGCACAGTCAGTTGTTAATTTGCAAAATTCATCTACTTCTCCTCCCATCCCTCCCCTCTAATCAGCAGTACCGAGGAGAAGACCAYCTGGGCTCCCAGACCCTTRACCACCATGCCCAGAGCCCTGAAGTCTTGTTTGATTGTTTCCAGTTTGCTCTCCACATCATTAGCACCCACGTGAAAGAGCAGCAGAGGGTAGTAATCTGAAGAACAGACAAGTCTTGGCAGCCTTTCAGTGACATCTCGTATCAGTGCCCCTGGCAGGCAACAAGCCTCTCTAGAGGAGGGGTCAGGTCAGCAGATAGGCRCCTTTGTCCCCCACAGCATTGAGTCACCCACTACCACCACTCATCGCCTCTTCTGAGTATTCACGCAAGGCACAGGGTCTGTCAGCCCTGTTGCTTCCCTTGAAGTCGGGTCCAGGTCCTCCTCATCCTGCAAGATATTAAACCGGTTCTGCAACTGTAAGTCCAAGTCTTCACGAGGCCTTTCTTCTTCTAYGAGAAGCAACTAGTTTCCAGCCTTCTTCTACAGGGCTGTGCTGTACTACTTCACTCCKCACAGAGCCTTCCAGCAACTCCTCTGCTGCAGGGGATTGGGACTYTGGGAGCACTACAGTCTCCAAGAACRCCCTATCTCCTGCTCACTTTCTCAGATGTTTCGCAGTCTACTGTCTTCATCCTGCAACTCCTTGACTTGACGACACAAATCATCAACAGCAGCACACCTCTAGCAGGAGGGCTATCAGTCCAGGCCTTCTGGAAGGGCCCCAWGCACTCCCTGCAGCCTGAGATCTGTAGGGCAGCATTTGCTGTAAGAGGGTCTGTCTGGGTTGAAGCTTCAGACAGAGCTGATGCAGCAAGTCCAACAGCTACAGGCAGATATGGTTTGTGCCGAGTTATAACCAYGTTTGTGAAAGCGGGCACTACTAGGACTGGAAAAAAAGAAAGATATCCTCTTGCACCTAATTGCACCCTTCCTGCACAAAGTGCTGCATCTGTTCACTGCCTCTGGGAGCCGTGCTTCAGGCCTGGCTCTAATATAGACCTCTCCCTAATACTGACTCACAGGGTACTTGACACACCCTAATCAAGGGCCAACTGGATCAAAAGCCCCAACTCCCTCTTATCAGGGGCAACCTAGACAGCTTATTAGCAGCAGCTACACCTGGCTAGAGCTGGGTGACCCTCATTCCACAAGGGTCAGCAGACCACAATGTCCAACATGGGCTCCAGAAGTTCTAGGCAGAGCTGAGRCAGTGCTGCRCAAACTGCAGTGTCTGTTCACTGCCTCTGTTAGCTGCACTAACAGTGGTTAATACTTATTTTAAAGTTAATGGTTTCAAAGAAAGATGTCCATTACACATTAGAATGGCTGTGCAAACCTAGCAACAAAGGCAGCTRTCTAGGGAAGTGCATATTAGGATAAGTACATGTAATACTTCCCCAAGTGCTCTATCCCCCAGGGAGCTCAAGATTTCATAAGCTAAATGTGGCTTTTATGTATTTAGAACAGTCAATGTATTTCACTTTCATTAGCTTGTCCAGCCTTCCTCTGGCTTCTTGTAAGTTTTAGTACCCATAACATCCTACACGAAAGAATTTCAAAGCTTATCTATATGTTCTCAGAGGATCCAGCTGTATTTGTTAAATTTGGTTCCTATTTTTTCAAARGAGACAGGAGCTATTCCTTCTTCACAAGTACTGAGACTGTAGAAAAACAGTGGATGCTGAGCACATGACATTCAGWTTATATTTGTTTTGAGGTTTTGCTTCAAGCCATCTCTAGTCTGGATCTATAGAATGAACATTCATTAGAAGCTGGAGAAMGTAGATGGGCTCCAGAAGCACATTTTTCATCTACTTTCACCTGAAATATATCCAGCTTGCATGTGCCTTGATATAAAGCAAAGAGCTTTGTGGAGAGACAATATTAATTTTAAATAGCACTCCCCAATATAATCCAAAACACTAACATTGCCACACCTAGTGAGAGATAGATCTCAATTTATCTCCTGCAAGAATGTCATGATATTATAGACTTCTAAAATATCCCCCTACCTCTTTACCTTCCCCCAATATCCTTTTTTCCTGGGTTGAAAACTCCTGGTTTACTCAATCATTTTCATGACACATGTTCCATACTTGTTCATCCTTCCTGCACTTGACTGAACTTTCTCAGTTACATTATATCTAGAAAACAAAACTACACACAATATTTAAGATGTAATCAAATCAAAGATTTCTAGTTGGAAGCGTATACTAATGCTTATTCTGAATATCATCTCAACATCCGGTATTTAAGAGTGCCTTACATATTGACCTATAGTGGTCAATAATGATTTTTCATCATTAAATTATTGTAAGAACTGATGAGATAATTTTTAAGATATCTGTTGCTCTATGGTAGTTATTCTTCTGTGGTACTTTTTGGGATATTCTGATTTCATTACTAAAAACAGGCGAGTCAGAGTCATTACTAACCATGCCTACAAATGTATTTCTACAATTATTCATKTTATATTTTTGTTAGAAAATACTTTAATTTTATTTATAGCAGTTTAATTTATATATTCCTTAATTAATTGCGCTAATATTTTTTATTTTGAAAAAAAATATTTTCAGTCTTAGATGAGGAAAACTTCTGTGGATTTCTTCTTTATCTTTTCCATTTTCCATTTCTATTTAAAGAAAATTGCTTATGTGCTGATGTAACGCTCAGGAGAATAACTGAACAATTTGCAGCAATGTTATCTTCAAACTGAAAAATAAGYGAAATTGAATTTGCATCAGAAATTTTGCACTTTAATGCTAASTTTTTCTTTTATCATCAGTGAACAGAAGGCAATGAATTCACTGCAGCAACTGCTAATCAAACCAATAAAAGAAATCACTGATGACTTCAGTAAGTTTATTGTTGAAAATAAGATATTTAAATAACAGCTTCTGATCTATGGAGATTGGAATTTCTTTTGTTTGTTTGTTCATTGCTAAAGCTCAGTCTGTAATCATGGAACATTACAGAAATATAATTTCTTTGGCACTTAGTCATTAGCACTGCTAACAACTAATTGGATATTAAACTAATGTTCATGAAAGTGAAACTGCTATATATTTACAGAACATATAGTCACAATCATTTAAGAATTCATCAGACTTCACTCTCCTTAGGACACAATTTATTTCTCCTTTTCCAATTTTTTTGCCTAACAACAGTGCTGTAAATTAGATTAAAACCAAAACAAAAAGTCTACTCAATAGTTCATGGACATGATTTTAATTCATAGAATATCACGAAAGAAATAACTCTATTTAATGAAAAGTGGTTTTTAAGATAAAAGAGGAACTTACAGATCTCTAGTATGAAAAAATAATAATAATTAAGAAAAAAACAGAGAARTATGCTCTTTAAACATATTTCCTAATTCCATGAGTAACTTTAAGGACTATACAAGGAATTTTGATCTTCTCTATCTCTGAGGAGTGCCCTAGCTACAAGATTCCCTGTAGATTTTATTTGTTTCTGTTTCATTCAATAAGTAATTATATAAAAAAAGGGAAATAGATATGTTAACTTCCCCTCTTATACAGGCAGCTCTAGCCTCTAACTGCCCCAAAGAGCTATGTATATATACCAAGTTGCTAGCTATTCTAATTTTGAGCTCTCTCTTGGGTTGTGATTGTAAGTTTTAGTATGTAATCACAAAGATTTTTGCTGCTGAAATCAGTATGTTATCAAGAGGAACTACAGATTCAGCTAATCCACTTTTGCAATGGAAAATTATTTTATCAAATATGCAGACAAYAAAGTCTGATCTAAGCCTCATTATCATCCCAGTTTCAGAGTTGGGAAAACTAAGAYGGAGGTTCATTAGATGTCTTGACTTAAAATTATACTAAAATATGACAGAGCTGAGAATAGAATATATTAACCAGTCATGCACAATAGCCACAAGAAAAATTATTGCTCTGAGTGGAGGATTGAACTTCGTTCACTTTGCTTTTTTTATTAATACAAATGCATGAAACAAAAGGGGCAAGATCAAAACATGCATATATATTTGGAAAGAAAAAGGACTGGTAGGAAAATTTGATTCATAGAGTTTTCAAATTGTTGTATACAGTATAGTAGATCTTTTTCTTTATATTATTTTATCTTAAATATCTGTCACAGCAGATGAAATAGCCTTTATTAATATGCAACTAGAGATTTGCTGTATGATTTGTTTTATATAAAGCTCAATACAAGATTTTCTATCTTCAACAGAAACACGTAAGGGTGTTTCATCTGAAGGCTCTCTATAGAGAACTAAGATTGGAATGAAACAAAATATATTGGGATTTTTGATTACACTGTGTGGAGTACTTCAGAGTGCAATGTTAAAATTTAATATGGGAATTTGATAAATATTTCAGAACAGATGCTGCAGGGCCAACTCATTTTACATGTATTAAGGACTGTAAAAGCCCATTTTTACAATGTTACAATGTTACAATGGCCTATTTCAAATTGAATAAAACTATTCAAATAAACTTTTCATCCATAAGATTGTATATGGCAAGAACTCATTTGATATAATGTATATTAAGCTTGCATTCACAAGTCTGTCTCCTGTCTGGATCATTTATTTCAAAGGTAGAAGATTGAACATTTGCTTCTCCAGGGATGTTTTGCCCTTTTATACTTCTTGGATTACAATTCTAAGTAATACTTTATTGCCAATCTACACAGATGAAGGTTGACTTTGAGAGATACAGTATTATTTTAAATAAACTTTTTCTACACAGTTTGAACTTATTCTGCTGGGAGAGGTTGGCCCTAAAACTAACAGCCATAATTTCATTTTCTAAAAACCTTGTATTATAATTAGGGATAAATAAATAAAGGTAGACTATTCCAATGAACCGGCAACTTGCCTGCTGTAGTTACAGCTGGCTGGGATTCATGTTTGCCTGGTATTCCCACAGGTGGTTTGTCATTGCTTGAGCAGAGGCTGGCTCAGAGCAATAAGCATGTAGCGAGAATGTTGGTTAGAATTAGGAAAATTCTAATTTGACTCCACTGGGCAAAAATTTATGCAGTCAAAGCTTGGAGCACTCAAAATCAGCAATAGAAGTTTTAGAAATAGATGACCTACTATTTGCACAAGTATTATTTTTACATATTTTCTACTATTTTAGGAAAATGAAAATGCAAAAGAATGAGTAGGAAGACAGACTATAATTAGAAATGTATCATAAATCCAAGCAGTCAATTTCTGTTCAAATTTTTAATTTCTATTTCTCCTTCCTTTTTGCCTTGATGCAGCAACTAACTTTCTATCTGTCCTACCATATCCGTTTTTCTATCCATTCACATACCTTTCATACCCATTCATTGTCTAYGATAGTACAGCCTTACTTCAATGGGTTATTCCAATGCTTAAAATCAAAGTTAGAAGTACACTTAATTTCTGTACCCATTAACACATCAACAGTAATCTGATACACTTATTGTCCGTACAGTTGAATGTTTTCAGGGAAGTGGTCCTGGATACATTGATAGCTATCCCTTAGACAGAGTCTGAAGTAAAGAAGATCATTTTAAACAGACTATTCAGAAAAATGCTGTGATTTTATCAGGTAGCTTACTGAACTGGACCAAATCACCTCTAGCACAGTCCTCGTCATACTCTAGTTCCTACTGTTTGATCTTTATTTCATTTTATGTGTTTGTCTGTTGTTTGATGTAAAAAGGGAAACACACTTCATTTTGAAGTTCTTCATTTTGAGGATTATTAACATAGGCATGCAGAGTACTGTAGTCTAAGATCAGGAAGCTACTGATTAATATTTTTCTTTCACAAATTTCTCTTAGAAATTGGCATAATTGTTCTGAATAATTCTATCAGAACACTAATTTGCTCTATTATGCAAGGCATGCTTGTTTGCTGTTTAGCCTTCTCTGTCTTCTCTTTCCAATCATAATAGGTCCAAGGCAGTGGCAAAAGGAAAAATGCATATGAGAATTTAGTGTTACGTATGAAGACACACAAATTAATAGATATATTTCTTGCTTTAAARCTTTTGTATTTTCTAAAAGACTTTAGAAAATCATTACAGCATCTATGATGATCTTGATGAGTTGAGATCTGTTTGTGTTTTAGGATGAGAAATGAAAGTATGATATCTCCCCGTGCACATTTAGAGCTGATTTTTTTTTTTTTTTGAAAGAAACCTTATATGTGCGAGGAATAAAGGAGTCATAGTGTATTGYAGAGGCTCGGCTGGTTCACTGGCGAGACTCAAGGCAAAGAAGCAAACAGCAGGACACATCAGCTCTATAGTTTAGACTTTCTATGTATGAAGACCAGCAGCAGTGGCATTAATTAAAAATAAAACTTCAAGTCAGAAAACAAAATAAATTATCTAACAAATGTAATCTTTTGACCTTTTAAAAACAATATATATTATGTATTTAATGCAAGGCAAGCCATGCTTTGATTTGCCTGGATTTTGTTTTCTAGTACACTCTCCTAAAATGCTTTTCCTAGAATGTTCTTCTTTTGGAAGAGTAACTTATACAAAAGGAAAAAAAAAGACGATTTAAAAAAGGTGGTGTTTTTTGGTATTCAGTAGTTTTTTCAATAATTTTTTTCAAAGTGCTCTACAGTTCATATAATACTCAACTGTACAGGTTAGGGAACTCAGGATTAATTTCCCACTTCACTAGCTAGCCAGCCACTTTAGTTGATAGAGAGCAGGCTTTGGGAACTCATGACATCTTAGGATTTATAGAAAGAGGTGGGAACCACAAGCAAGAACAGACATTGAGACAGCATAACTTTTATGCTGCTATTGGTATTATCATGAAAATAAGAAAATGAAAAGCAAAGCAGCCAAAAAAACTTTTTTAATTATTTGTAGAAGTGGTATTTACCTCTGTGAGAAAAATAAATATGAAGTATTTGGTACCCAACAAATCTCATAATAATAATAGGTTAAAAAACATAAAACAGGAGTGATGGGAAGAATAGTCAGGAAATAAACACATTCATTTTCAGAATGGAAGGAAATAAGAAAGTAACCTGTCTATCTGCTTTTCATTTAGTTCCACATAAGGGAACAAGTTTTCTCTAGTCCGCTCTAGTAAGGAATGAACAAAAGATAATAGGGAAAGTTTTCAAGGAAAAGTTATAGGTATTGCTGCAAAATAAATTAAAATATCAGCGTAGCAAGGAATTGACAGGRAAAGAGAAGAAAGCACCAAGACAGCACTTACAGCCTTGGAATGATATACTGTATTTTGATAAGACTTCACTGAGCTATTGGAAGACAGATGTCAGGCATTAGATTGGGCCTTCCATTCCTATTTGAAGCATTATAAACTCATGATTGATTTGTGTTCTATGTGAGTATCTGAGCATAGAGCAGGTGAAGCTACAATATAGCTGGATTCCTCTTCATCTTGGGAAAATCACATACTTTGTATATGTGAAGATGTGGCATTTTCACCCTACAGGAATCAATATATTTTATGTAGTCTTTTCTATCACTTTGCATGCTGTTACTGTTATGTGAGCTCTCTCTTCTTTTAAATCCTACTTTATTCTGCCATATRCAGCTTTTCTTTTAAATTATTCTGGTATTCTTATTTTAAAAGATACACATCAAAGTTAGAATTGTAGAACTGACTAGGCAAGAACAATAGAAAAACTTCAATTAAGATGTAGATTCCAGATTGCTGCATTGTTTGAAAACTGATGTTTCTACCTCTTATAACATTACTTTTTACTGAATGGCAAAATACTATTTTAATTACATTTCAGAAAATGTAATTTTTAACAATGGCAAGCACTTATGGGGAAAACAGATTCAAATAATTTATATGTGTTAGTACAAAGTAAAAGAGGATTTCCCTCTCACATCAGATCATTTAACAGTTTAAAAGGGAAAATCACTTCTTCAGTGCTAAAGGCAGGAATGTCTAACAGAGCTGAGAAACATTGAAAAAGTCAGAAGACCCTGATTTGATCAGAGACAGTGTTTTGGGTCAGAGGTGTGATCAACTTCTGCAAGCTGTTATATAGAAACTGCTGAGAAGATGGTTCAAGAGCACAACTCTAAAGTTCCAGAGAACAAAAGACTGAAAACCACAGAATCACAGAATGGATGAGGTTAGAAGGGACTCTGGAGATCACCTGGTCCACCCCCCTTCCCCAAGCAGCATCACCTACAGCAGGCTGCACAGGATCATGTCAGATGGTTTTTAAAAATCTCAAAAAATGGAGACTCTACAACCTCTCTGGGCAACCTGTTCTAGGGCTCAGATATCCTCATGGGAAAGTAGTTTCGCCTCATGCTCAGAGAAAACTTCACAGTTTCAGTTTGTGCTCATTGCCTCTCTTCCTACCATTGCCTCTGTCCTACTTCCTGTCTCTGAGAAGAGCCTGGCCCCATCCCCTTGACACCCTCCCTTCAGATACTTATACACATTGGTAAGATCCCCCCRAACCTTCTCTTCTCCAGGCCAAACAGGCCCAGCTCTCGCAGATGTTACTCACAGGGCAGATGCTCCAGGTCCTTAATCAACTTTGTAGTCCAATGCTGGACTCTCTCCAGTAGCTCCATGTCTCTCTTATACTGGGGAGCCCAGAACTGGACGCAGTACTCAAGAAGTAACCTTTCCAGGGCTGGGTAGAGAGGAAGGGTCACCTCCTTTGATCAACTGACAAAACTCTTCCTAATGCACTCCAGGATACCATTGCCCTTCTTGGTCCCAAGGACACATGGCTGGTTATCGGTCAACCTGGTGCTCACCAGGACCCTCAGGTCCTTTTCACAGCTATTTCCAATAGGTCACCCCTCAGCCTGTAATGGCGAATGGAGTTATTTCTCCAAAGGTGCAGGACCCTGCACTTGCCCTTGTTGAACCTCATGAGGTTCCTCTCTGCCCAACTCTCCAGCCTGTCCAAATCCCTCTGAATGGCAGCACAGCCCTCAGGTGYATAAGACTCTCTTCTCAGTTTCGTGTCATCAGTAAACCTGCTGAGAGTGCACCTGTCCTTCATCCAGGTCATTGATGAACAAGTTGAACAGGATGGGACCCTGGGGGACCCTACTAGCTACAGGCCTCCAAACAGACTTTGTGCCAGTGATCACAACCCTCTAAGCTCTATCATTCAGCCAGTTCTCAGTCCWCCACACTGTCTGCCTGCACTTGCTGATCTTGGCTATGGGGAGTTTCAGTTTCTTTCAAACTGAAAGAAAGGAAATTTATTATGCTGAAGATAGAAATGAAATAGATGAGCAGAGAGTTGACTCGAAGTGATTACAGCAAGATCACAAAAGAAACACAGAGCCTACTCATTTAACTGTGAAACACATTCACACTTCTTCCTCTTTGTTTATGTCAATATATCTGATGAATTAAGAGAAAGGCAATCACAGATTTTGTGGGAAAGAGCTTATTCAGTGCATTCAAGGATTACTTGTGATTTAAGCTATTCGATCACAAATGAATTGGGACTGCAACTGCCCCATAAAAAGATTGCATTTGCTGGGACAGTAATTTTTACTCAGGCTATTCCTTCCATAATCAGCTTGCTGCAGTTTGAACAAGATATTTTTTTCCCTCAGTAACAGAATTCAACCCTTACAACCTTCATGCATCTGTGCACTGATGTGTAGGTGTTGGCATCATCTGCTGTTCTTTCCCCAAAGGCAGAATGAAGTTAAACTGGTTAAGGGGATTTTTTTCCCCCCATAAAGATTATCACTATAAAGAACAATTCAATTTCAAAAKAAATTCCTAATTGGTAGACACAAACAGGATTCCTGTATATGATAAATATTGTGTATATATACATACACTACAGAAAAATATTAATTTACAATATATTAATTTCATACTGAAAGTACAGGTGTATTATCAGCTTTTTATAGTAAATTTCTTCTRTACACATAAACAAGGAGACCTTTTGGTTGCACATTTATCTTTCCTTCTCAACTCATCAGACTTAACTTCACAAAGAACTTACAAAAATGCTTATCAGTTACGTATATCTGTCTTATGCAGAAAGATATAGAAGCTAGTGCTTCATTCATTAGCTGAATTTAACCAGAGCACCTCCAGCATCCTAAAGAAAAAGAGAAAGATTATAGCAACTTTCAGTAATGTTTTATACAAAAGGAGGGTGGAAAAAGATTAAGAAAATGTTTGTCAAAAGACAAAGTATGCCAAAACTCTGACTGCCTATGTAAAGTGCAGAAAACATGAGAGACAAGCTCCCTGGACCTTACCTTCATGTTAAGGAGCTCAAAAGAGGACAGGACAAACCTTATACAGGCAGAATTTATGTGTTATACAGTAAGAGTCTTTGGAAACATACATAAATGGAGATATTTTAAAAGTTTAGAAAGGTGAACAAATGTATYTCCTTGCCCTGAGATCAAAGCTTCTTCTATTTCCTCCTTCGTCAAAGTCAACTGTCTGTCACAAAAGACAGTTATTGTAACTTCTTCACAAAATGAGACTACTTTTAAGAAATATTAAAAAAAAAAAAAATCCCAGTCTAAATCCGACAAACAGTAGAACTATCATTAACCACAACTGAACAAATGAAATCAAATAAAACATAAGTCAGATTTCATAGAATCATAGAATAGAATCACAGAATCAGTAAGGTTGGAAGGGACCTCTGAAGACCATCTAGTCCAACCTCCCTGCTCAAACAGGGTCACCTAGAGCATGTTAGACAGGGTTGCATCCAGGCAGGCCTTGAAGATCTCCGGAGAAGAGGACTCCACAACCTCTCTGGGCAACCTGTYCCAGTGCTCCGTCACTCTCACAGGGAAGAAATTCCCCCTCACATTCAGGCAGAACTTCCTGTGCTTCAATTTCTGACCATTGCCTCTTGTCCTCTCACATGGGACAGCTGAAAAGAGTTTATCCCCGTCCCCTTGACACCCTCCCTTCAGGTACTTGTACACATTGATAAGATCCCCCTTCAGGCTTCTCTTCCCAAGGCTAAACATGGAGCTAAACACGCCCAGCTCTCGCAGCCATTCCTCATAGGGCAGGTGCTCCAGCCCTCTGATCATCTTTGTAGCCCTGCGCTGGACTCTCTCCAGTAGCTCCATGTCTCTCTTGGACTGGGGAGCCCACAACTGSACACAGGACTCGAGATGAGGCCTCCMCAGGGCGGAGTAGAGGGGCAGGATCACTCCAGGATCCACCCTTGACCTGCTGGCAACACTCTTCCTAATGCACCCCAKGASACCATTGGCCTTCTTGGCCACAAGGGCACATTGCTGGCTCACGGTCAACTTGTCATCCACCAGCATTCCCAGGTCCTTCTCTGCAGAGCTGCTCTCCACAAGGTCAGCCCTCACCTTCTACTGGTGCCTTGGGTTATTTTTCCCCAGGTGCAGGACCCTGCACTTGCCCTTGTTGAACCTCATGAGGTTCCTCTCTGCTCASYTCTCCAGCCTGTCCASGTCTCTCTGAATGGCAGCACAGCCCTCAGGTGTGTCAGCAGCCACTCCAAGCTTGGTATCATTGGCAAACCTGCTGAGGAGGCACTCTGTCCCTTCATCCCGGTCATTGATGAAAAAGTTGAACAGGATGGGACCCAGTACTGAGCCATGGGGGACACCACTAGCCACAGGCCTCCAGCTAGACTCCTCACCACTGATGACRACCCTCTGAGCTCTGCCTTTCACCCAGTTCTCAATCCACCTCACTGTCCACTCGTCTAACCCACATTTCCTGAGCTTATCTAGGAGGATGTTATGGGAGACAGTGTCAAAAGCCTTGCTGAAGTCAAGGTACACARTGTCCACTGCTCTCCCCTCATCTACCCAGCCAGTCATGCCATCATAGAAGGCTATCAGATTGGTTAAGCAGGATTTCCCCTTGGTGAATCTGTGCTGACTACTCCTGATCACCTTCTTTTTCTCCMTTTAACTTGGAAAGTTTTCATAAAAACAAATATTATATAAACAGTTTGTAAAATGTTCTTAAATTGGAAAAGAAGGCTATAATCTTAACTAGAAGGAGAAATACCTTTGCTAATTCTATTATAAACAGGTAAATAGCAAAGTTTTTTTTTAAAAAAAAAAGTCATAGAAGGAGGAAGAGTTCAGTTATTAAATAATAACTTGGTTTAGATTAAGTTAAGGATATAAAATTCAGCCAAGGGAAAGCATATGAGTAACATGGAAAACTAAGGAAGGAATTAAATATTTGTAGTTTGCTTTCATTTCTATTTCACTCTGTGACATTATATTTAGTACACAATTGAATTCATTAAGCAAATATATTTGGAAAATAACAAAGCTTTATTGACATCTTGCTATAAACAATAAATATTTGATTATTCTAGCATAGTAACTTGCATAAAAATTACTAATGCAATTACATCATATAATCTGCCAGATATTAAAGTATAATCTCTCTTCTGTTTAATGCAGATGTATTATAATTTGACATACTTARCTGAAGTGTAGAGATGTTGAATTTTTGACTTGTTTACTTGTTGATAAAGTGTCTGAATAATAACTTCTTGTCTACACTTCATCTAAATTGTGTCCATCAATTATTCACAATTTGAATCTGCTGTTGCAGGAGGWGACTGTTCTGTGAGAGAATTCCTTATGTAAAGGTCTTTAGCCAGTATTTCATATGCATCTACGGATACAATTCCTCTGATAGGTAGATGAATTCAGGTACTACCTCAAATATTATTTTTTGTATTTTGGCTTCCATAGAATAAGGGAAAAAAAAGTTAAAAAAAGTTTCTGCTCCCACTCACCTATACCACCAATTCTATGCTGATTTATACCATAGAATTCAACGAAGTAATTTCARTCATGTTAGGATAAGCTCTTGGTGAGGTCCAAGGAGTTTGTTAACCCTACTTTTTGATTTTTTTTTGTCTTTTTGTCTATGTTAGTCTTATACACAGATCAAATGAGAGCTTTTTATTCTCATTTGAACATCTTTTAATATTTCTAATGATTATGAAATATCAGCTTTCATCTGTCTAAATGATTTTAGAAAAGAAGTAAAGCTCCATTTTGGAACAGATAAGCTTCGAACCTACATCTGTGCTTCCTTACAACCAAAGAAGTTTCCACAGATCAAAATRTTATCCCTTTTTGACTGTGCCCAACTCTAAGAAAATTAGTATWTCTTCTTCATCTACCCTCTGCTCCAACAAAAATAATCTGTCCTTTATCATCAGTCAATTTTGATATGATATAAATATCCCTGATTATTCAGCGGAGGAAACCCATAGTCTGTGTGGATAAAGCAGTATTTAATTCTACAGGTTAATACAAAGTATTGCAATAGTGAACAACAAGTACTGTAACATCAGAAGCAGCAAGGTGTCATCCTAAAGAAATGGATTACCAAAATCAAGTTTAGAGTTAAGCCTGAAGGACAGAAGGTATCACAATACAACTTACTTCCTGCAAAAATCTTAAGTAATTGTACTCAGAGAAAATACAGGAATTCCAGGTTTCAAAGAAGTTACTGGAGATATTTTGGTTTATAAGGTTCTGCATGGTAAAACTTAATATTYTTATGCTAATGGGTAATACAACTAACACTTTTCAAATAATTTTATAACTTGAATATTACAGAATGGAATGAGACAGAATTGGTGCCATCACAGCAACTTTGCTTGTCAATTTTGTGAATCAAAAGGGAAAAAGAGTTTGGACTCTGCTAAATATCCATTTCCATCTGCCTAGTTAGTCTGTTGGAGAGCTGGGAAGTGAGAAAAATGTTCAGTCACTATTTCTTTAGTGTCTTCATCAATTACGAATGTACTCAAATGTGAACTTATCATAATTCATTACATTTAATCAAATATATATGGTATATGCTCAGTTTGGCATACACTACAAAATTGCATCTTGTACGTTTATAATATCAGTGGAGCTCCATAAATTTGCACAAACTTTGCCATAAATGTGTACCAACTAACCTACCCGTACTATTTGTGCGTGCATGCGTGATCATTATTGCTTCCCTAACACATGAGATGACTGCAATTGACTTGTGAACTGTTTTATGTTTTAAAGAATAAGTACATTTATCACTAGGGCTAGACCRAAAACCTGGATGTTGAAATATTTTAATAGCACCAAGAACATATCAGGATCTTCTCTGAATGCTCGGAAGCATAAGCCATCTCAAGAATTATAAAAAAGGTGCTCACTACTGTCCGCTTGTAAAAGCTTTGGTCTTCAGGTGCAAAAGCAGCATACAGAAACAAAAGTACTAACTTGCCCTAACATTGCTTTTCTTTTGCATTAAAATTTTTTGTGCTGGTGTCACATTATGATGATTCTTTATACTASTAGCATAAAAATCACTTGCATAAGAAATGAGAAAATAAAATATAAGAAATAGCAAGTATTTCTTATAAAAAGGAAATATTTTTAAAGCTTGTTAATGTCAACAACAGATTTATAAGTCAGTGCTAATTATATTCCTTCTGCCGTGATAATAAATAATAACTTGGACTATGAGAATGGAAGGATGCATTACTTGCCATAAAGCTCTAGGCAGCAATTTCATTTAATTCATTCCCCCTAAATCAACCAAATTTTGAATCAGCCTCTCTGAGACAATAGAGYAACGTTTGTTGTCATCTCAGCAGTCCTTATGACAAATAGACTTACAGCTATGCTCCAATGCACTGACTGCTACGCACAGTAATCTACTGCACAGAAGACTGCAACTGCATCTTATGCTRAAGACATCATGTCTTGAGTTTTGACTTCAGGATGTAAAAAGCCTAAGATCCTGCTGTCAGCTACAGTTCAGTTCTTGGGTTATATACTTGATTTCTTTTATTTATTTATTTACTTTGCTTTTACATAAGACAAAATCATTTAAGAGCTATTTACAGAGGAAGCAAAACTATCAACAGAATCAGACTATAATTCACAGTTTTTTTCCAAAAAGGAGAAAGAAATACAAATTTTGAAAAGGCAGTATATTTTTGTTTCATCAGAAGAGTTCTGTTTCATTTCAGTTCTAACCAATTGCCATTCTCTTTCCTCTCTCCAGAGTTTTTTTCTCTACCATTAAACTGAAAAATGTATTACTTTCMCAGTTTTAATACTAGGAATAACTGTACAGCTGGAAGAATTAGATTATAGCTCTTTTAATGATCTGAGTAGGTTCTGTAATACCTCAGTCAAATCAAAAATTCTTGCATTCAAGCAATATTTGTTGACACAAATCATCAAGGATACACTAATGTTATGGCTTTCTGGTGAACTTTATGGACATACTAAAGACACAGACTCTGCACATAACAGCTTTAAGATTGTTCAACATGCAGTTTGTGCTATACCAATGCTTTAGCTCTTTGTTCTACATCAGACAATGTTGTTGTTTGCTTTTCAAAGATAGAATTATACTTGAGTTTCTTCAATGCTACATCAATATTTAAGAGGSCTTTAAACTAGGTAGGAGGGSRGAGGAGGAGTGTCATACAGACAGGGTCGACAACAGAACACAARTTGGGTTGGGGGGGCCTCCAATGGGTGCATGCAGCTGAGGATGTGCTTTTGAGACATGGCTATGGGGGACYCCCCCCTACACCTTTCCTGGGAAACCTGCAGGCATGACCACCTCTTTGAAATGCATGTACACCAATGCACRCAGCGTGGGGAACAAACAGGGGGAGCTGGAGACCTGTGTGCGGTCGCAGGGCCATGATCTCATTGSAGTCCCAGAGACATGGTGGGATAGCTCGCATGACTGGAATGCTGTCATGGATGGCTATGTGATTTTTAGGAGAGACAAGCCAGGAAGGCGAGGTGGTGGAGTTGCTCTTTATGTGAGAGAGCAACTGGAATGCATCAAGCTCCACCTAGGTGGGGAGGAGGAGGAGGCAATTGAGAGCTTATGGGTAAGATCAAAGGGCAGGTTAACATGGGAGGCACTGCTGTGGGTGTCTACTACAGGCCACCTGACCAGGAAGAGAAAGTTGATGAGGCCTTCTATAGACAGCTGGAGGTAGCCTCACAATCACAGGCCCTGGTTCACATGGGAGACTTCAACCATCCTGACATCTGCTGGAAGGACTGCAGAGCAAGGCACAAACAGTCCAGGAGGCTCCTGCAATGCATTGATGATAACTTCTTGTCATAAATGGTGGAGGAGCCTATGAGGAAGGGTGTCCTGCTGGATCTTGTCCTAACCAACAGAAAGGGACTGGTTGGAGATCTGAAGGTTGGGGGCAGCCTTGGCTGCAGTGACCATGAGATGATGGAGTTCAGGATCCTGCAGGAAAGAAGGCAATAAGCAGGATTGCAACCCTGGACTTCAGGAGTGTGGACTTTGGCCTCTTCAGAGACCTAATTRGTGGAAYCTCRTGGGTTGAGGCCCTAGAAGGAAGGGGAGTCCAGGAGAGCTGGCTAGTATTCAAACATCACTTCAGGCTCAAGAGCGATGCATCCCTATGAGTAAGAAGTGCAGCAAAGGGGCAGGAGACCTGCACAGGTGAGCAAGGAGCTCTTGGCCAAATTCAGACAGAAGAAGAAAGTAGTTCACAGAATGTGGAAGAGGGGACAGGCTACTTGGGAGAATTRTAGGAATGCAGYCAGAGTATGTAGAGATGCTGCGAGGAAGGCTAAKGCCCATTTGGAATTGAGTCTGGCAAGGGATGTTAAGGACAACAGGAAGGGCTTCTTCAACTAYATCAGCAGCAAGARGAGGACTAGGGAAAATGTGRGCCCGCTACTGAATGGGGCAGGGACCCTGGTGACAAGGGATACAGAGAAGGCAGAATTACTGAATGCCACYTTTGCTTCAGTCTGCACTGCTAAGGGCACCCCCCAGGAATCCCAGAGCCTGGATGTAAGGGAGAAAGTCCAAAGAGGGGAAGACTTTCCTTTGGTTGAGGAGGATAGGATTAGAGATCTTCTGGGCAAGCCTGACATCCACAAATCCATGGGCCCGGATGGGATGCACTCATGGGTACTGAGGGAGCTGGTGGATATTGTTGCCAAGCTGCACTCCATCATCTTTGAAAAGTCCTGGAGAACTGGAGAGGTGCCTGAGGACTGGAAGAAAGCTATTATCACTCCAGTCTTCAAGAAGGGCAAGAAGGAGGACCAGAGAACTACAGGCAAGTCAGCCTCACCTCCATCCCTGGAAAGGTGATGGAACACCTCATTCTGGATATCATCTCCAGACATATGGAGGAAAAGAAGGTGATCAGGAGTAGTCAGCACAGATTCACCAAGGGGAAATCCTGCTTAATCAATCTGATAGCCCTCTATGATGACTCCATCACAAACTGTCTGGATAGATAAAGGGAAAGCAGTGGACATTGTGTACCTTGACTTCAGCAAGGCTTTTGACACTATCTCCCATAACATCCTCCTAGATAAGCTCAGGAAGTGTGGGTTAGACGAGTGGACAGTGAGGTGGAKTGAGAACTGGGTGAAAGGCAGAGCTCAGAGGGTTGTCATCAGTGGTGAGGAGTCTAGCTGGAGGCTTGTGGCTAGTGGTGTCCCCCATGGCTCAGTACTGGGTCCCATCCTGTTCAACTTTTTCATCAATGACCGGGATGAAGGGACAGAGTGCCTCCTCAGCAGGTTTGCCAATGATACCAAGCTTGGAGTGGCTGCTGACACACCTGAGGGCTGTGCTGCCATTCAGAGAGACCTGGACAGGCTGGAGAGGTGGGCAGAGAGGAACCTCCTGAGGTTCAACAAGGGCAAGTGCAGGGTCCTGCACCTGGGGAAAAATAACCCAAGGCACCAGTAGAAGGTGAGGGCTGACTTTGTGGAGAGCAGCTCTGCAGAGAAGGACCTGGGAATGCTGGTGGATGACAAGTTGACCGTGAGCCAGCAATGTGCCCTTGTGGCCAAGAAGGCCAATGGTCTCATGGGGTGCATTAGGAAGAGTGTTGCCAGTAGGTCAAGGGTGGATCCTGGAGTGATCCTGCCCCTCTACTCAGCCCTGGGGAGGCCTCATCTCGAGTACTGTGTCCAGTTGTGGGCTCCCCAGTCCAAGAGAGACATGGAGCTACTGGAGAGAGTCCAGCGCAGGGCTACAAAGATGATCAGAGGGCTGGAGCACCTGCCCTATGAGGAACKGCTGYRAGAACTGGRTGTGTTTAGCCTKGGGAAGAGAAGCCTGWGGGGGGATCTTATCAATGTGTACAAGTACCTGAAGGGAGGGTGTCAAGGGGACGGGGACAGACTCTTTTCAGYWGTSCCATGTGASAGGACAAGAGGCAATGGTCAGAAATTGAAGCACAGGAAGTTCYGCCTGAATGTGAGGGGGAATTTCYTCCCTGTGAGAGTGACGGAGCACTGGAACAGGTTGCCCMGAGAGRTTGTGGAGTCYYCTTCTCTGGAGGTATTCGAAGCCCACCTGGATGCAACATGCTCTAGGTGACCCTGCTTGAGCAGGGGSTTGGACTAGATGGTCTYCAGAGGTCCCTTCCAACCTTACTGATTCTGTGATTCTATGATTCTCTTTTTTCTACATTATATCTGCTGCAAGGTGATGTTGCAGAAACTTAATAAAGGCCTTTCTGTGTGTTATAGCCTCACTGAAGGATTTTGGTCACCAGGGCAGTGGTAGATTATTTCTATTCTAGGGAAAGGTGATAAAACCTCTTGCACAATCCATAGTCTCAGTATCTTCAATACAAAATGTATCAAAAACTCAGACTCCAACAAGCCTTGACTTTTGAACAGTTCTGGAAGAGAAGTCAAGACATCATGAGCTATCAAACTGTTTGAGCCAAATACATTTCTTAGAGCAGAAGTATTGTTGAGAGAACAGGGCAAGCCAAATGAAAAGGACAGAGCAAGTTATCAAATGGCAATGGCTCAGTAAAGGATATGAATAATCTGTGATAGAAATATTCTATAGGAAAACAATTCGCTGTAGAAATTCTCCATATAGAATTTGTTTAAAATGACCATAAGAAACAACATGAGGCTAAAACTCTTTTATCTCAGAGAAGCCAAATCCTCTAATTCACAATTCGTAGGAATATCCTAAACAGATACTCTCATGTATGAGAGAAATTATCATAAAGAGAACAGAGATGAGGATGGATTATAAAGGAATGTAACTCAATGTTCTTAGTCTAATATCAAAGAGCAATTTTGTAATATATATTATCTGCATAATCTTCAACCTAATCTGGGTCTTCACGATGCACAAACATTATGATTAGATTTTTTAATATACATCCAAATGGTATAACACTACAAGGGTTTCATGAAATGTTCCAGATACATTCTGGAAAAAATGTAAGGAAAGGAGTAAGCTTCAAGCAGAGATTTGAAAAATAAAAGGTAAGAGTATGGCATTGACATGAAAAGAAAAAGAGAATCTTTCTTTAGTGATTTTTAAATTCAGAACTGGAAATGGAAAAATAAAAAATCTTGTGCATGWTGCTGCATCACAAAAAGTGCAGGAAGTGTGTCTTTGGAAAATTAAACAAAATATATTCTCTCATATTGATTAGAGGAATTTTTCACTTATGACTAGTTTTGAACCACCCTTCCTGCCCAGATAACAAAGCACAGAGGTCTTAATTTACTTTGTTGCTTTCTGTTAAAACTGATGTTTATTATTATTTCATACTCTGTGAAATATGTTTTCAGTTTTCTGTTGCTAGTGAGCCTACAGTTATGTCTTCTTTGACCTTTGAAACACTGAAACAYGAGAATTTACTACAAGAATTCCTTAATTGAAATTCTTTGCTGATGGGTTTGTGATACACGACTTGAAAATGATGAAAATGAGACCAGTGCAKCCATCAAATTACATACGAATAATCTACAGGTCTCAATTTTTTTTCTGATATCTTTCATTAAAATATGATATATTTACTAGCTGTATCTGAATGAAATGTAAAGACAGATTTCATTGGGAAGACCTCTTATTACAGCAGGTAATGTTCTTGTTTCCTGTCTAATTCATGTAATAGACAAAGAATTACCTGTAATACCTTTGATGGAAGATTCTGTCTTTTTTTCTATTCAGTGGTTACAGTATTTTGTTGTTTCTTACATCATTTGGATTTCATTCAGTTTGTCTAGGATTTAAAGATAACTATTTTAAATATGTTCAACGGCTAAACTATCTAGTGCGATTCTTGTCTTCTAACAAAATGCAACTACATATAGTTTTATCCTCTTTTATTGCCTCTGCTATTAAAAGTTGAACAGATCTAGTCAGAAAATGTTTATCTTTATTCCTTAAATTAGAATCTTCATCTTTGTTGAAGACAATAATCATGACAAGTGATTCCTGTTCATATTATTATTATGTTAAGAKATTTTAAATAAATATCTTAACAGCTAGAGCAGAGATTCTTCAGCAAAAGGGAAGGGAGCAGCCACAGTGACCTCAAGAATGCAGTGATTTTGGAGAGAGAACAGGCCTAGGATCATTTAAACATGAGATGGAAAATACCCGCAGTGCAGGATGTGGAGCACTAGTTAGACTCGGCAAAGCTAGCTGACTCCTGAGAGCTCCGCTCTTTCACTGAGGTGGTGGTTTTGTTATGCTTGGTGGGTACTGGATATAGATGGGTGAGAGTTGGCAGTAGGTGAGAAAAATAACTGTGTGTGTATTGTTGTCTGTTTATGAGTGTACACACACTCACAGACGTGTATATATACCTGTGCGGAGCAGAAGCAAAAAAAGAAAAAGGGAGYACAGGCTATGGCAGGGAAAGAGAAATGATATCCCTCAATTAAAATGTAAGTGATTTACTGCTCTGACAGACTCAACATAAAACAAACATTCTAAAGAAATCAGGACTAATTACTATATGATTACTTCTCCACAGTGACATCCAAGCAATCTGACAAGGTCAACAAAGAATTATGATATGGTATTAGAAAAATAAGACTTTCCTTGGAGCAAGCAGTTCAAGGCAAGTTTTGCATGAGAAGTGGGTGTTACTTGTCAGAAACAAGTAATGGAGATGGCACAACATATGCAAACCCAGAAGGGAATTTTCTGCACTCTCACATGCTGTTTGCTAACATAAAAACCATAACATTTCTGTGGAAAAACTTTTACTGGATTTGTTTTGATGCGTTCTTARTCAGAGAGTAGAAAAATGCATCAAGATTTTTCTAATTAAGGTAGAAAGTTTACCATACGGCTTTCCCTGAACTTAGTCCACTAATATCATGCCCTCTGGAAAACACTTGAAACAGTGTTCCATTGCTCCAGACTCAGCAATACTTCTGTTCATCTGGTCTGCTTGCTCTGTGTATGCAGTCCTTGATATAAATGGTGGTTCCCTGACCAATACTCAATATAAATGGAAATCRTATGAAAGAAACATGGACAAATATTTATGTGTTACTTTAATGTACACTTCTGAAAACTGAAAATCATGAGAGATTACTAAATTGTAACAGCGTTCTATAACTAAGAAGATTTTTTCAAAGAAACTCCTAAAGAGAAGATTGTAGCATGATGTATGCCATGTGATGGTCTTCTTTTTTKGGGGGGACGTGGTGGGAGTGTGGGATTGGTTGATATAATTACAGCAGTTTGCATCTTTGCTTTGTGAGATGGAATTAGTAGAATTCACTTACAACATTTCCTGAAGGCTGTGAGGAACACAAGGAGCAGAACAAGCCTCACTATTGTTTTTAACTATGAGGACTATACTAGGGTGAAAGCAAAAAAGAGTAGCATATAGGGTGAAAGGAAGAAGAAATCTGGCAGAGTAAGACAGTCTGAAACATACCGATGGCACTCTCACTAGCCTGACATTATTCTGTTGTGTCCAGCTCACCAAAGTCATACTGTGCAGATGCCTCCTGTTTGTTTGAGGCATAGCCCAGGTATGTGGTGTCTCATTCACCTGCAAGGCTAGGGAAACCCTCCTTACTTATACTTTTGCATTTATGTAGACACCTTCCACATATGTGCGAGGCACGTAATAAGCAGGTACTCTTTCTAACATGTACAAGCAAAATATGAGTGACAGAAGAGATTTGCTGAGGTTGACAAGGGATGAGCAGAGCATGCAGAGGGTATTGAATGACTCTTCTGTACTGGTGAAATATACTGCCATCTTTCCTACGAATTTTAAATTTAAAAAATTCAATCTGTCACTAGGAGACTTTTCACCTAGYCACTTGCAGCCAAATAAAATTCCCAAACTTGAAACTGTGTTGCCCATGATACTGTTCAGTGCTCTAAGTATGCCRTCTGAACCTCACCACACMCTTTCAATTCTTGCCCACTCTATCAAAGACTCCTTGGACTATATTCAAGCCTCAGCCTTCAAAGCCACTCTGCATCTCTGTCCCAATTCCTCACTCTTACGTCTTCCTGCATGCAGTGTCTCCCTTTCATGCTCCCTTAATGTAGTCCATATCTTGGCAGATAAAGCCTTTTTCGTGTCTCCTACTTCCTCCTGTGMAGAGAAGTGTGGAAAAGGGAGAACAGGAAGCATAGACTGGACAATATTCTTAACCTTTTTACACTGCCCAGCTCCAAACTAATACTGCTTCAGTACTSAAAATCAGTAATTACAAAGGAAATGTTCTTGAAGTATGGCCAATGGAAAGGGAATCTTTGAAAAATTAAGCAACAAAGCTCTAAAAGATCTGTACCAAGCATCTGCAAGCTATTTTAAATCAAAAAATTAAGGATCTACTCCAAATTATRAAGACACAGGACTGTTTTAAATAATTTCAAGGAGTTGATGGGGGGTGGAGGAAGAGGGACAGGCATTTTCTTAAATTAACATTAGATAATAAGAAGAATCTTTACTAAAACATCGGAGAGAAAAATTTAGTCCAGGTGGAAAAAATTTGGAGAAGTTAAAAGCTAGTGTAAAAACAACATGTAGCAGTTTATAATGAGAAGTACAATAATATCAGTAATAAGTTGCACACCTGTTCAAACTCAAGTATCTATTACAATAAAATAGAGTAGAAGATTATTTTTTGCAGCAGAGGAAAAAAYATGCAACTTGCCTATCTACAGAAAGAAAAGCAAACTCAATGCCAGCTAGTTGATTTATACAAGTTGCCCATGCTATTTGTTAGTGCAGYGTTGTGTCAGTACTAGTAGTTTTCATGTTGCCTTCAAGATTCCAGAGAGCCTTGCCAAGAGAAGCTATTTCTTTACATAAGTTATATCACATGCCCTGATTACTACAAAATGCAATGACATTTTCAAGGTCATATGATTACTTTTAAACAATTCTAACAATATATACATATATTCCAACACATTTACTACAAAGCTACCAACCATAAGTCATACAAGACTTACATTCTGGTTTCTCATTCTTTTTATTGCAAGAGCAGGAATTCCAATATTCCATAGTTTAGGAGTTCAATACTGGTTAGTATCCCACACATGTTTTCTCTATTACTGCATTAAACTTCATAAATCAGTACAACAGTGCCTCTGTCATTTAACGCTCAGTTTTAATATTTCCTGGGTTTAGTAGACTGTTGTGGTCTTTCTGAGGAAGTCCTTCATCAAATTTAGTAATTATAGAAATAACTCGTTGTCATYTGATGAGTGAAACACTGACAAAGACAAGAAGCAACACATTTATAGGACATAGTTTGTTTATGTATTTGATTCATATGTATATTTTATAGAAAGCAGTCCGATCTTTTCCATGTTTTTTCAAGCTCAAGACTCAGAAATGAAACTATGTTTGAAAAAGTACAGTTCTTAAAAAGAATAAAAGAACTTCCATGTCAGAGTGTTGTTAGGAGATGTTTGAGAACTAAAACACAAGTGAAAATATCTCAGCAGCTGAGAAAGTATTTCAGTAGTAGAATTCAGACAAGTAGAAAGGTACTATAGCAACAACTAGTCTCCTACTCAGTTAATGCTTATGTGACAAATCCTCTCATATGGGTTTAAAAGGAGGAAATCAATTATAACAGGAAACAAATATTTATGTGCGAACATTTGTGAAGAATTGAAAGTATGATGCCCAATTCTGACGTCAATTCCACTTTGGTAAATGGCTCAGCTTATTTACAAAACCAGGGTTTTATCCGTTACAGCTGATCAAGATTTGCCTGGTAGTAATAGCAACCTTTTAATTATTGCATACTTTGAGTTGCAAAATTGCCTGTGGCTTGAGAAGATCACACATTCCAAAATCCCTACACAGCAAAGAAAGTTTGCTAGAGACAGACCCTTGCAATCAAAGGACCAATGTAGAAAGCAAAACTTGCTGAAGCCACAGTTTGATCAAAGGATTTATAATATGGCTCTTAAAAGTTGGAAGACAAACATGCATTTGGAATGTGATGAATTTTAATACAATGCAAGCCATTTTTTAACCACTGATCTGGCAAAACAATATGTGYGCAGACAATGCATATTATGCATCTGTTGCAGCTGACAGAAAAACAAAAAGATTGAACACRGTTCATGAATATGTACTACTGGCAAATTTGATTTTTATTCTATTTTGAAATCACAGGCTTTCTGTTTCCTGGCCTTCAAAAGTTTATTTTTACAATGTGAGTTTGCAGCAATTTCTTAAAACTAGCACTGTTTTACTATTCTTAAGYTTACCAGAAACTGTACTTCATCTTAAAACCTATGTTTAATTATCTCATTTAGAAAAACTGCAAAGTAGCATTAAAGAAGATGCATTGGCRTGCTTAACCTGAATTTCACCTCCCTGCAATTTTTTCTGGAGYATCAAAGACAGGAGGCAAACAGAACTGCCTTTCACTTAATTTTAAGAGAGCAGTATTAACCAGTTATGTTTTAGTTTTGCTTTGACAAAACCCTGAATTTATGAATATAAATGAAAATATGTAAGATAGGATAYGTAAATTTTAAGAATTTGAAGATTYGAAGATTAAATTTCAGTTTATGTTCACAAAAGGGCAATTCTGTTTTCTTTAGCTAATTGGCATTGATAAAATATATTATGAATTCTTGTGATATCTAGAAGAGAGGAATATAGACTTTATTTCTTGTAGAAAACAAGGTTCATGGAAGCCATTACSTCTTCTACAGAAAAGAAAAGCTAYCTTTACTCATGCAAACAGTCTCTGTTGAGTTAGGGCATGCCCACAAGACAAGGTGCTGTAACGCAAAGTAAAACCAGAAAAAAAATAATTTTTTATAAGATTCAGGAAGTTTTCAATAATTTTAGTAGGGTTACATCAGTAAGCAAAACTTGTCAACATATTTCTGATGCAACATATTTCCTTTATAAATAGGTCAAWTTGGTGGAGTAAAAGCTTTTAACAAAATTTCATGGAGAATTAATATTTATGAGATGAAAATTTTTCATTTTTACTTTACTTTTTCTGTTTTACTAAAAGCATTATTGCAATAACAAATTTGGAACAGTAAAGTGAAGAAAAAATGCAGAATATTAGGACCTTATGAAATTTCAGAATTATATAATTTCAAAACATTTTAGCAAAAGAATAATGGTCTAGAGGTTTCATTTGAATTTTGGAAAAAAAATATCGTAAATTTTGACTGTTGGCTTTAGCAGGGATTTTTTTGTTCAGTACTCATGTAAACATATATATATATATATATATGTATACATATCACAGGTTTTGTATTTTAGAGAGAGAGAGAATGAGTGAGGGGACATAACTGAAAAAAGATGATGACTGTATCCTGTTACTAAAAGCCAACCAACCAACTGAACTTTGGAACCTAAGCCTGCTCTTGCTCATTCACAAAACCACATCCTACAAATCCTATAGAATGTATAGAGAATAGCCCTTTTTGCAAGATATAGGTGTGCATGTAGTGTAACTACTTACATAATTACATTATCCATTGCAAAGCACACATTGAGAAGCACAGTCCTTTCTACTGTGAGGTCTTAACAGCAGGTATCCCCATGAGCAGAAGTGGAAAGAGGGAAAAGATTATTARGAATTATTTTCTGAAAATCACAAGACTTTCATCATTCAGTCTTTGTGGGTAGTAAGATAGTTATTCTGCTGCATTGTTTGCTGAAAAAGGTTGATGCAGAAAGAAAAATCTTGGCAGGAATTGAAAAAATATCTGCAGACTCACCTTCTAACAGATCTTCCAACTATCATAATCTGTGTAGTCAGTTCTGTAACTCTCTTCTTTCTTCCAGAAGGCAATGGTGAAATTCTTCCCTTTCCTATATCAGTGAAATCTGAAAAACTGGTGTTTTAGTTGCAACCAGGAGGAAAGATTTGTTTTCTAGAAATGTGATTAAAAAAGTAAAAAGAATTCTTAAGTTTGTGCCAGAAATATTTCACTGCCAAGACTTGAACTTCAGCTCCTGTTCATCACTGTTATTCTCATGTTAATAAACAAAATATAGAGCCTTAGAAATATTACTAAACTTGTAAAAGAAACATTTGGTCATGAGAAAGATGGTACGGTCAAGACGGAGAACTGAGAACTGGCCCAGCACTATCAGGAAAAAAGTATGTTGGGGAAAAAAAAGATACTGTTTGGAAAGGATGGTAATTATTTATAATGTGATAACACTGTGCTTTGACTACATTATACAAATTCTTAAACATCTTCACTGGAGGAATATTAGTTTCATTAGGAAGTTATGAGACCTTGCTATGCTTTTAGCTTTTTTACTATTTATTCCACTTTTATGGGAGGAGAAAATGAAAAAGGAAAAAGTAACCAACAAGCTTCAGATGAGGAATATCTTGGTACTCTTTAGCAGGCATTCCTACAGTGCCCTCTTGTGATAACTGAACTGTGGATTCTTAAAAACGTCTTTAAGAGTAGCACTTAAAGTAGCAAGAATTCCCAGGATTGATCAGAGTTGCCATAAATTTGTCAGGTGTTCAGACTCCCATATTGACAAGTTCCAGCTGCTTCAGAAGACCACAAAAAGAGCTCTGATGGCTTCCATACGAGAAATTTATTCTTAAACTTTGCCAAAGATTCATTCCTGTTAAGAAAATGTGGAAATAATTTCTTCAAGTTAAGTCATTGTCATATTTAACTGTGAGCCCTGTTACTGGCCACACAGAATTGAAATTCATTTTTAAATGCTGCTATTCTTTAACCTCAGGAATATATTCTGTCCACAAATCTATTCACTTRTTTCTAAGTTGTTAAATTGTTATCTTTTAATTTCATTCATGTCTCCATTTTTTTCGTGTAATATAAAAGAGATGATATACAGGATAATACAACTTAACTTTCTATGCCATTAATCATTTTGATAAATGCATTTCCAATCCTTTTTGGACTCATATTGTCTTCTGTCTTCATTCCATTGTARCTATAAGTCTATCAGCTTTTTAGAAATGAATGATAAGTAGATCTGACAGTATTCCATATTAAAAAAAAATCTTTTAAATTTCTGATACTATTGGGTATTTGAAATTTCATTTTTATAAAATTGTTGGATTTTCTGATTGCCCTCTGATCGTAGCTGACACGGATATTTCCATCAAGATGAAAAAATGGCTTTGGTACCGCTATAGTTCATTTTAATATGAAATTCAATTGAAACTAGAATTGAACCTTAAGAAAAGGTCATTTGCATGCATTTGCTTGAGTCAGTCAAAATTCTAAGCAGGTAGACTGTGTATTCCTCACATCTTGGTATATCCCTGCAGATGCTATTTCACTGAATATGTTTACTTTATTTRTATCCTAGGATATCTCTACCTATTTCTGTTTGGTTAAAATAGCTCCCATCAACCTCAGGATTCAGACTCTGTGAACTGTAGATGACTTGGCATTGCAGCTGGCCCCTAAAGTAATTCCTGTTCTTGTTTTCTTCAGTTTACCCTGGTTATTTTTCCAAGACTTGCAACTTTTTCAGAGATAGTTCATGAGGTTCAGACAAGACAATCTTCTTGATGTCTACTGCTCCCCTCTGCCTCCCACCCACATTATTCCTCCATTCCTTTATTCTATCCCATATTAAGTAAGGCATGATTAGATTGGAAGAGGTTAATCTGAAATACCATTCTGAGCTAGGGAACTGGAGTTAGTTGTTTTCAGTGCATCTACTATTTGCTTTTGCATTCGAAGRTGAACAAGAGACAGGAAATTTAGCTTAAACTTTGTCTCATTTAATCTACCCAGGCAAAACCCAAAAGATGAAATGAAAAGTAATTAAATTCAGATTTTCAAAGTAAACTCATAAAAGTTGATTTGACAAAGTTTTAATCTCCAGTCAGCTGACTGTTGTGACTCTTATCATCAATATATATTCAASTTTGTATAATTGTATCCTATGTGTATGTTTATGGCTAGCTAGCTGAGAAACACATTTCATTGTTCTTAGATTATAATATTGATGTGGATCCCAGGCCTTAGTGTTACATTGGAGTTTATCAAGTATCTTCCAGCAGGACTACTTCATGTACTCCATTTGTTTTAATAGCTAATAAATAAATAAAATCATGGAGTTCATTATTTATCTTTTAGCAATTGATTAGTATACACTTTCACTACTAGGATCACCAGTTCTGGGAAGCAAACATTAATTTCCAAGTTTTGTTTGAAAAGCCTTTAAAATATTTTAAATATTATTCAAAGTTTTAACTGATGAGAAACTAGACTTGTAATAACATTAGTTACATATCCTCATTATATCCATTTTATTAGTGAACTGTAGTGAGGGAAAATAGGTCCAAAGATTTGACCAGACCATGATCCCTACCCCAACTGTGATTGACATATACTAGGAAAGAAATATGAAAGCATTTGTCATTCTCTACCATTTATAACCTTTCCAGTAGCACAGGTGGGTCATGTCAATGTCTGACATGAGCAGGATCAAGCATTCTGCACCACAACTATGCACCCATGAGGTCAATTGCTGCTTACATCTCCTGTAAGGCACAAACGCAAATGTTGTATTGCCTGTACTGTGATCCCTGGTGTGAAATGTGAATTTACTACACAATCTAATCCCTCTGAAGACACAAAACTTAGCTGTTATGATGGTTTTWTTTACAGGGAATGCAAATGAACAGAGATTTTCCTAATCAATATACTCCCATTGTGCCCTCAGAGGCCCTTGGATTCCTTTATGGTTGCATTTTTTTACTGCTATTCCTTTTTTTCTTGCGTGTTTCTTCCTTTGACTCTATCTCTTATAGCTAATAGAATCATTGTGAGATATTATCAAAAAGGCCTCTGATATTCTTCACAATAAGGTAACTTCTCCCCTGCAGTTGAACATGCAATTACTAACATGGATTCAGAAATATAGTCCTTAATATCCCAGGGACACAAAGGAATGCCTTTCCTTATTCTTCTGACCAAGAGTGCAATACAAGTCATAACCTGCCTCTTATTGTGCCAAATAATGTCTCTGACAATAAAAGAGTGACCTGCATATTATATTGATTTGACTGATAAAAATTGTCTGTTGCTTTGTAATGCTCTACACTTTCCTTTTTGGAACATTCTGCTGTCTGACCTCTGCAACCCAAACAGGAAATAGCATTTTTTCTGTGATTTTTTTCTCCTATAATACTCTGACAGACTGAAAAGTTTTAGCTAAAGTGAGGAAGCTGAGGCTGGATGTCTTGTGGACATTTCTCTGCAAGGAAAACTTTTGGAAGTGATAAGAAAAGGAGATGACTGTGTGCAATGASACAGCTTGTGTTGCTACAATAAGATCTTAACAGGCAGGACACCTTTGCAGTATGTCATTGCAAAATGGTCTTAGTAGGAAGAGAGGTTTACTGTTTAACAGGATACAAGTATACACAGAAAGTGAAGAAATAGAAACCAAATCATACATATTAAGCTTTCTATACTAAGTCTTAAGTGCARTTGAATCCCTTTTCATGCAGATGCTTTTATTGCATCAAAAAAAMCCCAACCACCTATACTGCAACATACTAGTGTGGAGAACCTGAAGGAACTAGTTAATGTGGATTCATTTATTAGATTTTTAACTTCAAAGTACCAGTGAAGCTCAGATAAAAGAAAGCTACAAAATTGTAAAGTTTGGGGATTATGACAGCAGAACAATCTTATAGATGAAATACCGTCTCTGGTGATGTGAGCATAAATTAGGAGAAGTACCTATTATTGAAGTGACATCAAAGTAGCACAAATGTGCAATTAAGCAGCTTCCCTAGATTTGCAAATAAATGGCCAAAATGTAAAAACTAGTTAGTTAGCTGCTAGTAACAGTGTGCTTTTTTTTAARAATGATTTTTTTAAGCACGAGTGCTCACTATCTATGAATATTGATAAGYGCGTAGGCCAGCCTAAAATCACCTTGATTCTCAGGAATGTTTATCACTGGCTTCCATGGACTTCAGTGAAGTTAATCTAGAATGAGAAAAGAATAAAGTTCTGCATCTTAAAAATATGTGTCCTTATAGGGCTGGAAAGGCCTTTAGTCCCGTGATGATGCTGATTTGGAACTATACTGTAACCTGGAGAACTGAGGAAATTATTATTTAATGCTAACCAGAAGAACTGTGGAGACAGCAATAGTAACTAAGTCCAGGTTTTACAAGGAAGAAATCCTACAGCCTCAGGAACTTACTGAAAGAAAATTTTATCAGATGTTTTGTCAGTGTTATCATTATACCTTGTATGTACTTAAAATATTACTTTCTTTTTCAGCTATCAAAAAATATCGGTTGATCATCTTTCACACTTTTGATGAGCCTTTGACTGATTGTTCTTATTTGCCAGCATTGTATTTTTTTTAATCAATCAGCCCTGTTCGTTCTCATTATTTGTAACATTCACTTGACTAAAATTAGGTTATTGATTGGATCTGTGGGGCTAGGAAATGTTTCCACTGTATTGATAGCACCTGAACATTACTTATTTATCCTGACACTAACAAACTCATAGGTGTTTGTGCAGAATATCTGACAAATAAAAAAATATATTATGCTACAAACACAATTCATTAAGGTGCAGTCACACTACTGACAATTTAGATAGATAGACTGAAATTAATCATATTTCTTTCCCTATCCCCCTATTAATCAAAACTGTAATTGGCTGGAAATTTGAGAGCCAAATTAGTTTTGGAAAATGCCAATTTAGGAGTTGAAAAAAGATAAAAGAAATATGCTGAATTTTCAAAATCTGAGATAAGAAGAATTTGATAAGTTTGCAGCAGAAATTGTGATCAAAGCAGAAAAGATTTCATCCAGAGATCTCTTGGTAAGGGCAGATTCCCACCTTCCCTAATATGATGACCTTTTTACAAAACAACAAAAAAGCTACTCTAAGGTCCAGACAAGAGGGAAGCTGTCTATAGTCTGAGCAAGGAAACTGAATATTTGGTGCAGGAGGATCTGAATATTTGGTTGAGGATCACATCATGACTTGCCTAGCATAGGCAGAGATGGGCAACCCTCACAAACACTTTATATATATACATGTATAAGCAGATGCTTTATAGAGAACCATAAGGTATCCAGGGGTTTGTGCATGGACCCCCAATAACAGGGATCACAGATAGGAAAAACCACCACAGAGTGGCCCAGAGCAGAGGCGAACAGCCAGAACCTCCTAGGGCMTCGTGGAAAGCTGGGATTGAAGAAAGAGAGGACCAAGTCTTGGGCTTATCACAGACAAAGSGTTATAAGAAATTAAGCTGACTAACTGATTTTATAATTACTGACATTTTAGTTTGAGACAGTTCTTCGACACTTTTTCATAATAATGGCTACCATGATTATTACTGTAGTGACTACTGATCTAAATTATTTCTTTTGTTATTCTATTGTTTTACTTATCTTCATGGATGAAAAGTAATTCCTTTAAGACACACTGGGGAGAGACAAGGTATTTTAAGGTACAGATAGGAGACAGACAATAAGTAGGGAATTATTTTTCCTTTTTCATAACAACCCAAGTACTTGGGAGCATTAAGAGTTTAAAAACAAGAAAGTCCTTTTTCACATGCTACAATTAAAATCTTTAAGGAGACTTTATAGAACTAGCAAAAAYATATGGATTCAAAAAGTATTTAGAAAAAGAGACTCAGTAAATGCAATAACCTGTAGTAACATCTAATGACTGTTGGAAACAGGAAGGATAAACAGTTTTTGCCCTGTTTTTGTGMTGCTTTCCCTAAACCCCTAGTCACTGTACAACATCAAAAATAGCATCTGATAGTTCGTATGTCAGTAAGGTCTAGGTTTCTGGAGAGGAAGTTGATCAATTGCCAGAGGGCAAGCTACACCCTTTCAGTCTAGACTTCAACTAATTTGGCTAAACTAGATCAATTAAGAACAATATGATACTGGGTGAAAGAAAATTTCTTTACACTTTATGCAAAGAACATCTCAATCATTTAGAGGCTTTCTATTGACTTTGAAGGATTATAACATTTTGACCACAGAGAGTAAAAAATATATTAGAGACAATAGTTTATTCATTCAAACCCACTTCAGGCATCCTAGGGCTTCCTTCAAAACAAGTTCTAAGAAATCTTTGTTTGCTGAAAAAAATCAGAAATTACTTGGCATTTTAAGATGTATATTCATGCAACTTTAGAGAGAACAAACATACAGAGAATATATTGCTCTACTCATTGTACAGAACTTTGTGATGCCTTCAGTGTGAAAGATATTCTCTCAAGTATCAGTTCACTTGAGGAAGTAAATTCCACACCTTCTCAAGGCAGAGATCATTGGAAGGACATTCTAATAAATACAAAGTGCAGCCATGTCATCATTTTCCTGTTCACCCTCATCCTCCCATGCCTAATTACCGAGTAGAATAGCATCGATGCCCTCTATTTATCAAGTCTTTAAATTCTCTGCTCTTTAATTCTATGACATGGTCATAAATGCCATTGGGTACAAAGCTGCATTCCCTCCTCAATTCACCATTGAAATCACTCTTGGAACAAGCCTCAAGGTGGGCAAAATTCAATTCTGCTTCTGTCATAGGTTTCTAATAAATGTCATGACTTTGAATTCCTGTATCTCATTACCACAATAACAAATGAAGCACCAACAGACTCTTTGTAGAAACTTCTGGTAAAGCACTCTGCCTTAACATTACAGAGATGTTTTATATTACTGTCATAGTCCCCCTTTTCATGAACTGCCTTCTCTTCCTATATCATTTTTTAGGCACAACAGACAAAATTTTCTCAGTGAGACCAAAGAATTTGGGAACAGGTTATCAAGTTGCTACAAGCTGCTCTCTGCAACAAAAGCATGTTCTAGGCTGCAACTCCTACTTACAGGAAGAGGAAGCTATGCACTAAACCTGACAGATAAGAAGTAAATAAGACCACTGAACTTTGATGATGTATTCAAGGGATAGAGCTAGGCTTAGAAAAACTAAGTCTCTGGACAGAAGACTACAATCAGCAGTTTCATCCTCTGGCACAGTAAACATCACTTACAAGGTACAAAGACTGGCTCTGGAATAGATTCCCAAAACAGCTAAAGACTACTGCAAGTTCTGAATAATGTTTTCTACTTCTTACTTTTTTATTAATTGCAATCCCAAAACTGTGGAGGCAAGGGTGGAAGAGATGATTGTTTATGTGCGACTCACTTCTGTAAGGGTCTGAAAGGCTCAGGGCTTGATTTAGAGAGAGGAAAAAAAATAGTCAGAGAGGTAGATTTCCAACATACATTTCTATTCACTGTCTCCTACTGGTCAGTTTAAATACTACCTCAGTCAACATGCCTGGCACTTGTGAATCATATTCTTAGGTACTAAACTTTTCTTATTCACCGTGCAGGGGAAGTTAAGGTGAATTATATCCTGAATTCCACTCCCCAAAGTGTGGATCAAGTTATAATTGAATTTTAGTATCACAATAGATAAAATTTTTGGAAGTTGTCACAWGAAGCTTATTTTCCTGCTTATGTGAGCTAAATTATTTTTCCAGTAACAATACAAATATTGCATTGCTACAGATAAATTTCAGATTGATTGAATGCCTGTTTGCACTTTTCTGTGATTTATACTGTAGCCTCTTTAAGACCAAGAAGGATCGGTCTGACTGGATAGGGGGCCAGTCTGGAAATAAGAGGCAACATTTATGAAAGTGTTAAGAAAAACAAGGTCAAGGATGAGACTTGAGCAGAAAGCAAATATTTACTATGTAAAATGAGAGCTGTGTATTAAATAGAGATATAAGAATACAGATGTGTGAAAGAAAAGAGTGTATCTCCCATTCGTGGTTACACATAAATATGTGGGCAATGGTGGAGAGGAAGAGATTTAATATGCAAAGAAAAATTAAAATTGTCAAATATATGGAATGACTGAGAGGACCATCAATGATCRCTGGGTGAGGATCTCTGAAGTATTAATAAATGCCTATATATTACCAGTAGCTGCTCTGCTGCATATGTGTTACAATCAYATAATCTACCGAGCACAAATTTTGTAGATTTACAAGGAAGAACACTCTTGCCATAGGTATAGTGCTCTGCTTAATCCATGGATTCATTTCAATCAGAAATTGTGGAATGCAAAGTGACTGAGTAGGATGAGGCAGGATTAGATGCACTGATGTTATAGTGTTTAGTGCTGTACAGGCTCTATTTCTCATCTTTAGAAAATGTTTCCTGTACTGTATTTTCTCCTTTTTAACCCAAATACTACTTACAGGAACAGGAATCTTCTTAATGGTATGAATGGTAGGATACCTTTGGAAAGAAAAATCATTTTTAATGAATTATTTTCTACATCATATAAATGTAAGCTCACTGGATTTACTTGTAGATTCTTAGAAGTACTCACTATATGTCAAATAGCACCATTTAACRCAATTAGAGTGAATTAACTTGATTATTTGTAGGAATTGTAGTTCTGTAGTAAATGAAAAATAGATTTCTATAACATCTGTAAATGTGTGTCTGCAGGCATGCCATGAAAAATTCTAAGAAGAAAAATTTATTAGTAAACTAAAAAGATTTTTTTTTTTTTGCTTTATCCTGGGATTAGTATTACAGATTATTTTATAATACTTTATAACTGGCTTTTATTTAAGATTCATAGCTAAAATATTATGTTTACAAAAGTACATTTTTAGTCACATTTTTAGGTTAACATATGATTATCTCCTCTTAGTCTCTGATTTGCAATTTTCAGACAATCATTTTTCTTGCATAATTGTGTAATAGGTATAATTTTTTCACTCAGATTTATTAATTAGGAACATGGACTCCTCACATAAAAATCATTTTTCAATCTACATAAATAAAAAATGTATTTTTGGTTTTTGAAGTGTCTAACCAAACYTCATATTTTAGGAGGTCTTTAGATATTGTTTGCTTAATAATTATTGGGTTATTGACTTTTATGCATACTCCATGATTCCTTTCATTCTCCCCAGTCCCCACTCTCCCCATCAAAGCTGCTTTTTATAATAATAATAATAATAATAAATCATAAACATAAAGGAAATCTGTATCTAGGAGTTTATCTCASAAATTTGTTCCACCATAATTTCATCAAGTACTAACAGTTTTGTATTATACATCTTCCAGAAATATTAGCTGAACTTAAACTAACTGAGTGGTCATCATCTTGTGTACCTAAAGAATTAAATGGGATTTTCTGGTTACACAGAATTAAGGAATTTGACAGTCAATAACTAATAATTTAACATCAGCTGTKTTCACTTGTAAAGATATTAATTTTTAATAAGAACTTTTATCAGGGAAAAATACTGCCTTTCTTTCAGAAACCTTTGGAGATACATTGTCTGATGTATTTTTAAAAAGAGGATGAATTAAAAGTTGCAAAAGACATTTAAAGAATATTGATTCAAAATCTAAAGCTATAATAAATCTCTACTGATGGACATGATGAGCAGCTACCCACGTTTATACCACTACATTTCTGAATAAGCGCACCAGTGATTTTGTGTTCTTTTCAAGATTTAGATTCTAATGAGACATACATAGTATAATATTGTTCAAATACAGTCCTTTTGCAGTTTCCATAGTGCTTCATTTTGGGAATTTAAAGTACAATTTGGAAGTTTTCTATTAATTACACATATTTTGATCTTGGAGCAGCATARTATGATTTCATTCTGTAGTCTCCTGCTACCTGTTGTTATATGTGACTGCATTATGATTCCAATAAACACTTTATTAGCAGTCAGCATTTTCAGTCATTTTCCATAACTGCTCTTTGATCGCATTTTTCAATTTGACAGCACAGTGCAGAAGCCTTAGTTCCTAGCATTTTTTTCTTCTTTTTGTTTTTCTTTTCAATTCCACAGCATAGTCATATTTTCTTTTAAAAAAGAAAAAAAAAGTGACATAGCTAGCTATCTCATTCTCAGATTTTGACTAATCTTCCATAAAGATATGCCCAGAAAGTTTTCTTTGCAAAAATAGAATACTCCACAAAAGCACAAATCCACAACTTAACTCAGATTTTTGAATAGTTCAAATTTTATACTGCTGACAACAAAGTATTGGACAAATATCTCAAAATATATACTCTGTTGTGATTTTCCTTAATATTTTATACTTAATGAATAGTATTTTTTGTCTTAATGTATATCAGACTTCTCAAAAGAACAGATCCTTAGAACTCATAAATCAGAAATACCTTTAGTAAAGATTGGTAAGATTTCTAAGGATTACARAGTTCTATACACCTAGGAAGAAAAATTTATTCATATATAAGACTTCCTTGAGCTTCAGTAAAACACAGGGTTGTGCTGACTGAGAAGAGAAATTAAGGTGAAACTATGTAACAAATTCAAGGATGGACTCCCAGAAAAGACAGTTGGGCTTACATTATCCAATTGATGAATAAAAACGTGAGAAAACTGCAAATGTAACTGTTACTTATAAAATACTGATATATAAATAATGTGAATTGTGATGTAAATAATGTAAATTATAACTGTACACCTACATAATATTTAGAATTGTTATCTCATGAACCATTATTTTCATGACTTACCGATGCTTATCTTGATTGTATCTTCATTAACCACACTTTTTAAGTTAAAGATTTATTCATACAAATAGGTGGGGAGAGGTTATTTACCTCTCCTATGTAACTAGCTGAAATATGTTGCCTTAAAAGGAAAAAGCAGTTAACCATGTAAGGATTTTMTTATTCCACATGAGTGTGGATTACAATAAAAACTTTTGGAAAGAATTCAGTGCTAGATATACAAAAAAACCTTCTTTTAATGATTTTGATGGTAGTCAACAAATAAATGATGAAGAGCTAGAAGTTTGGTTCTATCAAAGATATCATCCCTTGTTATTAAAAAAGTTTTTAGTGCTGAAATCCTTTGCTCCTGAAATTTCCTTAAATAGAAGTGTTAGAGCTAGAATGGAAATTTGTTTTTAAGGGAAGGGAAAGCCTAAATATAAATTTATTGGTATTTAATTCTTAGTAACCCTGAGAACATTCTCTGCTTGGCTAAGATTCCACTGGAAGAATGCTACATATCGGTGATAACCACTGGTGATAACCACTGTGATTTTACTATTTGTCTTGTAGCTTTGAAATCTGTAATTGCCCACTGTCAAGATTGTAAAATACAATTAAAAAAAAAAAAAGAAAGAAAAGAAAGGAGGGAAGGGAAGAGAGGGAGGAAGGGAGAAAGGTAGAGAGAAAGGGAGAGAGGGAAGGAGGGAAGGAAGGAAGGAGGGAGGAGAGGAAGGAAGGAAAGAAGGAAGAAAGAAGGAAGAAAGAAAGGAAGAAAAGAAGGAAGGCAGGAAGGAGAAAAGGTGAAAGAAAATCAAAGCAAGAAAGTGAGAGAAAGGGAGAGAGAGAGACTGACTGACCAACTGCCTGGTATTATGTTGTTAGAATCTGCAGAATACTAAGATATTGAAATGCCTCTATAGTGAACAGAGATTAACAGACTGCATGGAGAATTAAACACCCAACCACAGTAAGTCAGGCAAATAGGTCAACCATTGAGGAATTGATTTGGAAATGTAATAAAATTTCACTACTGAGTAATAATAGATTTAAAGTTTTGGGAACRTGACAGATTGCTCTGACAGTAGTTTTTAATTTTAGTCAAAGCAAGAGAAGGAACTATCTTGGAGTACAGGATTGCAATTCAAAGTTATCTTTATGAATTGGAAAATAGGCCACAAAATAGTATGGAATTCAGTTAGGACACAGGCAGGAGTAATCAGCTTCTTAGATACTAGAGAGGTGAAACTTCTTCAGAAAATGTTCTAGGCTTCTTGGAAATCACAACTTTTTCATACTGTTGGGTGAACACAGTCATATTGTGACTAATTTCACATTAATATGACACAGGCATATGAATGACTAAGCAATGGAATATGATGTAGAGGACACATTTCTGTTCTGCTCAGCACTGAGCTAAGTTGCGAAAGGATTAAACTGGGCACCAAAGTCTATGGCAYATCATCGAGAGTGATCTGAGGTGTAGAAAAAAGAAGCTATAGGCTAAAGATTAAAAGATCAGAGGTCATTTATCCAGAATAAGAGAAAAATAGAGTGGAGAAGAYGAGKTGGGAGWTTTKTTTTKTTTTTTTTTAACATTTMTGTARATTACTAAGAACAGGCTAGATAAATATATGAAAGATATGGCATATATTGAGTTAATTCTGCTTTGTGTCAAGGCAATACAATAGACAACTCACCAATTTTGTTATCTTTCTGTGATAATGCGTCATGCTGATTTTGAAGAGTTTTTTTTTCCAAAAATAAAAGACCAACTAATGAAAAGCGCAGTATTGAGAGTCCTCATAGGTATTTTTCCACTTCCAGGAAATCCAAAACCTTTGAACACTACWGTAAGCAACTAAGCTTGAACATAACTGGAAAACTCTGTTCTCATCTTTAAAATAAAGGCAAAGAAAAAATGGTATTGCCATGAAGCATGGGCCATAYGCTGTCTAGTATACATTAATTGTTTTGTATATGTATAATATAATACATATATTTCTATGGATACATTTATACACATTCACCACATAAAAACTGCATCATTGCTATGGAAAATAAAATTGAAYTGGAAGAGATCTAAAGAAACTATTTATTCCCTCTCTCTTCCCAAAGACCTGATCAGCTATATTTGACATTAAGCCAGTGTTAAAAATATCTCTATTAATGAAATATTAGATAATGCATTCCTGAGCATCATAGTCCTGACCAGAAATTAGGTCCAGATCATAATTCCTGACTAGAATTTTTTCTGTGAATTATATCTTTTTTTATTATCATTTAAGCTCAATACTTAGCACATACAGAGCACAAGGTTTTATTACATATTTCCAGYGATGTTTTCATGTCTGAAGATTGTCAACCCTAGTTTATTCAATCCTTCTTGATAGGTCATCAAATTAAAGAAAATACCACTTCTGCTTTCTTATGATTTTATTCAAAAAAAAATAATAATTAAAAAAAAAGCAACAAAAAAAGATTGCTCTCTGCTAGAGAATGAATGGTCCTATACTTGCATATACTCTGAAATATGCACTAGTGTTTACTAACTTGCTGATATTGCCTTTGGCCATGTTCCTATTATTAAGTAAATTGAACATAGTCAACTATTGTCAAATTATGAGACATAGCAATTCACCTTTTCCTCCTCACAAAACAATGAAATACCGACAGTGAGAGGGATTTGGCTCAGATGAGGTAGTCACTTAGGCTTTCCTTATAACATATGGAGGGAAATAAATATTTCTACAAAACAATTCACCTATTTCACATATCTGCTTTAGAATGAAATGAATCACATCTTTAAAATTACTTTTTCCCGTTACTATGAAAGGAAGTCACACAAAGTTATGGTAGAAGGTATCAGCTGAAATTGTAGTGAGAGATCCCTTAACCCTAAAAACAAATTAAAACAAGCAAGACATTCATGCTGTTTAGATGAATGCCAAATAAGCTTGCAACCTCCAGACATCAGTTTTCCTGAGAGAATGGAATCAGAAATTAAGCAGACCAAAGTGAAGGCTTTCACTTTGTTAACAAGTTCCCTATCAGCAATAACGCAGGTTAGAAGTACGCTACTGATATGAAGATCAGCATTCTTAAAAACTTTGAAGCCTAAGAAGTCAAAAAGAAAAACAAAGTCCATGTATGACTAGGACTTTCCTCATATAAAGAATCACAATAAAAACTGCCAAAAATGAACTTGTAGAAAACTACCTGAAACATAAAAAAAAGGGCATATGATTTATAGGGAGGATGGGTAAAAAATATCGGAGTTCTTTATATATACCGTTATAGTGTTTTCGTCACRGATAGGATCTCTGAATACATACCTCACAAAGAAAACAAAAGCCAGATTACTTTTTACAAGCATGGAATATACTCATACTATTGCCTATATGAAGTAACCTATACAAAATATCTATTAGCAAAATATATATTGCCAAACAGATAATCTAAATTGTAGATTTTCTATACCATGGACACAGGCAACTCTGTGCAAATATGGCTATACTGCTTCATGAAACTGTTCAGTCAGATAGTAGTTCAGTTGTTCGAGTAAACAAGCTATGCGGGACCTTAGTGGGTTTTGGCCAAGGCCGTATTGATTTCTCTACACTCCTTTAATGGAAGTAAGTACACTCTGGAACACAGTGTGCAAACATTCTCCTTACACCTGGCCAATCCAACACTTCAACCACCAACAGAAATATTAACTAAAAATAATAAAAAAAAATAGTTCTGGTACACAAACAAGAAATCAGAAATGAAAGTAAAGAATAATAATTTTTTTTCGTTAAAAGTGACTAGAATGACTAAAAATGGCAGATAAATGGGATCTAAATAAAGTAGTGAAGCTGAATACAGATCTATTTCCTGAGGGAGGAACAGAAATAAAAGAGCAGCAAAACAAAGGGGGAGACCCTTCCAGGATATTAAGGAGGGGGGAAAATGTATCCTTTCCTCCACTTAGTTAAATAACACATTTACACAACTACAGAGCAAAAGTCATTGAGGATGATTCTCTGAAAACGCTAAATGAATTCTCAGAAATGGTCAGAAAGTTAAGTAGAAATGCTAGGAAGTAAAGAATAAAGAACAGCATTAAAAACATAACGATCCTAGTAAATAACCTGCTTTCTTGAAAACTGCACAGAGTACTTATCAGCCTGGTCCTCTGAAATGGGCGTTGTGGAACGGAGAAGGTGCCAGGAGCACAACGTTGACAGGATTCTGTACGGWGTCAGGTTAAAGACACCAGGACTCTTCCGTTCAGAAAAGAGGAAACTGGGAGGGCCCATGACAGACATTATGACTGTACAAAAAYATTAATAGGACATCACTATCGTTATTCATAATAGAAGAACTAGGGGGTATTACATATAACTAAGAGAAAGTTAAGGAAGTTTGGGTTTTCCCCACACAATATTTAATAGCTTGAACTCATTATGGAAGGACTTTTTGGTCATGGAATTTACAAATGGAGTAAAAAATAATAATTTCCAGAAGATTCATGTGCAATAACATCCAGCTCAGGTATATGCTGAAAATTGTCAGAACTTGAAGATTACCAGAGAAGGGCTCATGCTCTACTTACCTCATTCRTTTGTTCATTTCCTAAACATCTGATATAGGCCACTATCAGAAAGAAGATACAGAGCTAGATGCCAGAGCTAGTGCATCTGTTCTTAGTTTTGTAAGTATAACTTAGTTTATAAAGATAACTACATTGAATTGTGTACATCTCTGTCTCCTATTCCTTTTCTTATTCTTCTTCTAAGTATATCTAATAWATTGGGATTTGTTATTTGAAGTTTCTGATACAGAGAAATAGCCTGCTTCACTAATTTTGTTATTACTATTTTTCTTGATTTTTGACAAAATTCAACTTGACCTGCTTAGAGCTAGGCACAATGCATAACAGCCTAAGAGAAAGTTATCTTTTAAATTATACAGTATTAACTATGCATGACAGATATAAGAGTCTGACCCTTGGTGGATGTAAGTAACAGCTATAATTTGTGCTTTTTCTCAAGAGAAAAGGTCAGTAGAGTGAATAAATAACCAAGTACTGAAGGAAAAAAACAGAAGAAATATGTCTCCCAATGACACAGTTTCATTCATGTCTGCATTGATACAGTTATTATTGCAAGTCTTACCCAAAATCTAGAGAAATTAAAAAAAAAAGAAGCAATTTTTCTATTTCATTTTTAAATCTCTTTCAGAACATTAAATCAAAAAGAATAAGGATTGGAAAAATGAAMAAAGTTTAAGACATGTTTGACACTGTGCACTTCTGCAAAGGAGGTGCATCCGTAACTGGGGGTTTGGTGAGAAGGATRTAGAATAAACCTGATCAGTAGTGACTCCTATCTGCTAGACAAAATCAGGTGTGCTTGAGTGAATGTATTTCTGAAGTGGATCTGAAACATAACAGCTGTGAAAAGATCCAAGATACCTTAAATTCAGTGCACGGATTATAYGTGTCATTCTCCCACAACTGACAAACATAATGTGTATCACACAAAAATCCAGGTTTTACTTTTATTTTGTTTACTTATCGAATAAATAAAAACTCTCTGCAAGTCTGGCTTTTCTAAAGCTCTTAATTAAAACTTTCATGTTCTAAAAAGGATGAGTTTGTTTGTTTTTTCCCACCCTATCATCCTATAAAAAAGAACTATTACTTACCAAATTATATTGGAAAAAGAAAACAAAACAGGTCAGCATGTCCCTTCTGAGCTGGAAATTCTGACCAAATGTTTGCAGACATTGTTATTAAATGTTTAGATAGCTGTTTACCTTTCCCCATTTGTTACTGGAGAATGCTTCTGTTTCTCGTAATCAAGCTATCCTTGCATGGGCAAAAAAGTACTTAAATATATAGTATTAGCATGCACTCGTGGTCAAAATACAAGAGCAATGCTATCTAATCTGTCTTCGGTCATCTTCCTACTAGTGTATCTTCTTTCAAGAGATCCATTTGTCAAAATAAGTTATTGAAAAATGAAGATGCATGATTATGAGCATCAAATGCTGTGTCATACATAACTGAAAACAAGATTTTCTTTATCTACATTTTGCAGAACTGATGACATCTATGTGTCTGATAGACAGTAGAAAGGCAAGTTGGTCTATACTGTCAGGATAGAAAAAATACAAAAATGGATCAGTAAAACAAAAAAGCTAACAAACCCTTTTTTCCCTTTTCCTGTCCTACCTATTTTTTGTGTCCCATCTCAATGTTTCTTTTCTTTTTTTTTATTTTTATTTTTTTAACATGCTAGGAGTACTAATGATAATAAAGAGATTTTGACGGTAACTCCAGGGAGTAAATTTTGTACCTTGACTGGAAGCCCAGTGGCTTACATTATCTCCTCATTACAGGTTCAAAACTCTGACACTGGTGGACATTAGAGTAAAGAGAATATTTTCCACCTTTCTTTCCTCCCATTCTTTTATGAAATGAACAGCAGGGAGRAAATTATCCAAGAAGTTCACAACCTTCCACCAAAGTTTCAAATCAGCCATTTTCCTGCCAGCTACAGTCACACCAATTACTATGGGCATAATCCCCTTCTGGTGTTAATTTAGTGAAAAATGTAACTTTGAATAATGTTGAAATAAACGAGTCAATTGATTTACCCCCTATCAGAACTTTGGTAATTAGAATAGTCTGCACAATATAATTATTCATGTTGTTTCTAATTTAATTTTAAATAATTTTAAATTCCTAATGAAATTTTAATGTTCTTGGAATACAGGCTATAAAAACAGGCAGAGAAACCAAGRTGCTTATCCAGCTCTTTCAGCTTTTAGATCTTGTTATAGCTCTTAGAAAAAAAATTATTTTACAAGATAATTTTCCAAAGATTTTTTACATTTCAACCTGTTGAAATTTTTATCTTTGCAAAATCAAACAGAGCAAATATGCTACTCAAAGTATAGATTTTGTCTGGTACTTCTGAAGGACAGAGGGAAGGTGAACTGCAATAGTAAAAGGTATCGAGTAAGGCATGATTCTGCATCTCAGTCTCAGTGCCTCACTACAGCAATTGAAAAATGTGGCATTTATTTTCATTTAGTGGTGCAGTGTATTGAATCTGTTATCACTACTAGCAGTGGCAGTAGCATTTGTCAAGTTAACCTATACAAGATATTGCGCAGAGAAGAATCATCCTATTACTTTACGCTCATCTTCTCCCAAGGTGCTTGTTCCTGCTATGTGCAGAAACACTTGTAGGAAAACACCCTCTACCATATCAATAAAATAAAAGAATTTACTCGTACATGGCAAGTTTTTTTAAGGAACAATCATTTATCTATGCGTTTACAAAGATGTCAATACCCAAAGTATCTGTGAATTGTACTACTAAGCAGCAGAAACAGTATCATATATGGTCTCTTTCTTTTACCTGAGCAGTGGACTTCCTAATCAGAATCCTTCTCTTCTTTTTCTGTATTAAAGTCTGTGGCTTCCATGGCTGAGAAAATATTGGAGGTATGTTTTATATGTTGCTTCACAGCTCTCAACACTATGGATCATCCCAGCAGCCTCAGTAGTAAGATCTCTTAGTTCCTACTCTTAGTACTCACATACAGATTTCATTGACAAAAGTACTCCTCAGGTAAGAATATCCTTCTGCTGAGACATGAAGAACTAAGCATTTCCCAAGATAGATGRCCTCTATACTGGGGAAATCAGAAATAAAAATCTTAACTCAAAGCTACCCATGCATGCAGGTACCAAAGCTATTTGATACCTGCAATGAGCAATATCTTTTATTTTTCCCCGGAGGAAGAATGGCCATATATTCAATCTTCAGGATTTCTACATGACTTTCATGATTACCCCCAAGTAGAATGCTTTGTCAAAGAAGATGCACTATTCGTTATTAAACATGACTTTGCAAATAAGAAGAAATGAATTAATCTCATAACAATACAAGCCCATAGAAGGTAATCCTGATTAAACTCCTTTCCTCAAAAACCTGTTATTTTGGGTAAACTGGGAGAAAAGGCATCCAGGAATTGAGAGAACAACTGAGCTATACTGGCAAAATGAAAAAATCTATCATTTTTTCTAAGCATTTGTCCTGTTTCCCCACAATTATTTTTCCTGTGTGTTTTTCTAAAGAAGCACAGGTTCCTGAAACTTCATGATGACAACAAAATAGCTGCCCATCTTACCGCTCTTCTTACATGTCTACTTGAATAAGGTGACAGTCATTTCAAGCTGGGAGGTCCAAGTAGCTGTATGCCTCAGATGAAATGTAAGCTCAAGATCAGGCCCTCGCTGTGAAAGTTTGCTCTAGGCACTAACTACAGCTATTCTGAACCACAAGGGAACCTGAAGCACATTAAAACTCTTTAAATATATAATTATATTACTATTGTTATTATTCTTTGCTAATGAACTAATCATAATTCCATTTAGAATTATTTCGAAGTATTTAATTGTTTCTAATATCTTTTGTTGTTAATTAGCACTTTCCACTTGTGCTTTCTTCACTTAATTTAACCCTAAACAAGTTGTTGCTATTCAARTACATCTATAAAATTACTAAACATTAAGAATATTTATTTTCAAATGCATTATAGATCACAGAGAAGTGAATTCAACAAAGAACAAAGAATATCTGATATTAATACCAAAGTTAGATATTTGAATTAATTATATATAAACTGAACCTTTAAAAGTAACTTATATCTTAAAATTGGCCCACCTACTACTCTTTTCACCCAGTGGTGTTTGATGGTCATATTGGCATAGCAATTCAAAGAGAATTTCCRTTAGCTCAGGTATATATTGCATAAAAGCATTACCTACAATGTACATTAGTAGGATAGGTTAATATTTGGACAATAACTCAGAAGCAGTTATTTGCAAAAAATAGGTCAGAAAGCATAAAGTCCACACTTTTACACTAGAAATCACTCAAAAAAAGAAAACCTAGGCTGTCTTCCTCCCTTCTGAGTCCCCAACTGACTGACAGAACCTAAAATAACTGGAACTGTCGCTGAAGATGACAGATGAGCTGAATCAGTGTAGTGAGCGACAGCAAATAAATGCGGAAGAAGGGAAGAGGAAAGCAAAGTGCCTTTCTCTTGAACTTTCAAAAACGTGCTGGAAACAGCAGCTTCCAGAACAGTTCACAAACAGGCATTAAAAGCAACTGCCGTCTAATCCTAGAAAATAAGCTTCTTCTATATGTGTAGAAAACCAAACCCCTCAAAATTTGGCAATTTATTAAAATACAAAAAAATTACTGTGACATAAGGGCAACAGTGTAATCCAATATTAATATACTGTACAAGTTTTTGAAAGAGCAACTAGATTTTTCTATTCGATAAGGCTTCTAGTGAAATAAGGCCTGATAGGGTTAAACCCTATAAAAGAATGGAATTTCAGTTCTTATTTTGTGAAGAATAATGATTTTTTTTTTCCTGAATTAATCTCAATTAGTAAACAATTTCCTTCAAAAACATCAGTGATGATAAATAGAGAAAAATAACAATAAAATAAGATACACTGAGCTTCCTGTCATAATCCTGCTATAATATATTAATTAGTAATTAATGTATTAATTAAAATTAATATATGAATATATTAATTATTGATTAATTAATACTAATTGTCAAAATCTTGTTCTAACACAGTATTAATTTGCATTAACAATGACTGTCACAGTGTTTTGGTTTTGCCAGAAAATATGCCTGGCCAGCAATAAAAGATTCCTACAAAGAAAAATATACTTATGTTTTCAGCAAAAAAATAAAACAAAACAAACCCGTACTATTAGAAAAGAATATTTTGAACAAAATGCCTCTTCCTAGAAGAAAATATTTAAATTAGGATTTTTTTACTGAAGCACCAAACATTTAACATTCTTAATGACAACTTTTTAAATTGGATTTTAATTTTAYTTCATTTAATTTTAACAATATTTTCATGCAGTTATTTATGTGTTTCTTTGTATATAGTGACTTGAACACTGAATTAAATTAAAGGGACTGCCATTTTCTCTGGTCTCAGACAGAGTGCTTATAGGGCATACATATAGTAATATGATCAATGCAGAAAGCTTTATCCTCTGATTTTTAAAAAGAGAGAGGGAAGGAAACATCATAAAGAAAGAAAAGCAGATTCATATCAGAGGCACATCTAGCAGTATTTTTTTCTGTTAACTGACAAAAACTTATGGATCTAATGAAATACCATGACCAAAGGATCAGCAAACTGTGGTACTCCAGGACTAGCAGGAGAATTCTTTGCAATCCATATGTATGAATATCTCTACTAAAATTTTTCATTATTCTATTATTGATGTTGTTACATCCACTAATTTTATAATACTCTATATTTTCACAAGATGTTTACATAATAGAAATAATCAATAATATAATATCTGGATGCAGTAACTGAATATACATTAATCCACTGGGTTTTGTTGCTTTGAACTCGGTACATAAAGGAACCCCAACTTACTGTGATTAAGATGTTCAAAGAAAAAGATATTACAATTAAATTGCTCTTAAATTGTTTTAGGCATGGTCTGAACAGCTTTAAGAGTAAGCCAACTCTTTATGATAAGCCTTACTAATTAGAAAAGYACAGTTATATGCTAGTATTGTTCATCATCAATAATTTGGAAGGTATTTATGTAACTTAAGAATTCAGAATTCTAAAAATTAGTTTCACGACAAGTCTGTTTAATTTATTACTAATTAATTTGGTGCTTAAAAATACTATGGGTCACCAGCTGTGCGCACAAGCAGAATACATAGAATGAGATACTYTACTGAAAATACCTGGATAAATGGTCTCCTCCTTTTCCTTCCACAAAATCCACACATTTTCCCATGTGCACATACATCTGAATAGTTTGACTATTAAAAACATGAACAATCTCTTACCTACAACAGGAGGGAGATTTTATAAATAGTAAGGAAAGCAATGACTTACATTTTTGTACATATATATTTAGGGTGACTCATCAAGCTATCTGCCTGTTTAGAATCTTTCCCCTATTCTACTGCATTTTTTAAAAAATCCTCAAATGTTAGGAAGAAGTAAGCACTGTTTTCCAATTTAATTGATATCCRAACAAAGCACAAGGCATCCCTAAGCCCCTTTGATTAAGCTCAGTCTTAGTATTAATGTACTGTAAATATAGAGATATAATAAGCACACTATTTGATTATACGATCGTTACACTACATCTGTAGACATGCTTTGTTGTTCTCTTTGTTCCAGTGCAATTCCAGTGGCTTCAGTGGAATGCACCAATAAATCTGCAAGAGAATTTTGCACAATAGGAACCTCACTAAGGACAATCTGGCAAATCATTCATGAAGAATAGGATATGAGAGAGTTATTCTGGAAATCAGTTTTTTTAGCAAGCACATAATTTACCAAAATTTAAAGAATAGGTGAAATGTATTCTAGCCATTAACTTTTGGGGACTCATGCCCATGTGAATTATGAGAAGTTCTATCAGGCAATCAAAACAGCAGAGATTTGTGTTAATTTCCATTTGTTCTTCTGTGTTTCCTTCAATGCATTTTGAGGTATAAAAGCACTGATTAGGATCTGATTAAGATAGTTATGAGTAGAGAAACATTTAGTAATCTTACAGAAAGGATAGGGGAACAACTTAACCATACACTGCATAGCTGATTTGCTATCTGTAGGATCATATTAAATAATATTTGATTATCCTAGTTGAAACAAGAGCTAATTGATTGAGGTAAAGTAGTCCAAAAGTCAGAAGCCACAAGAAAGAAATTTGGAAACAAGACATAYTCATTTATTGGGATAAGCTAAAAGCTAATAATAGACCTGGTACCACATGTTAAAATGTCTGCATGACACCAAGTCTACAGCCTCTAGTGTTTCTTACTATTCTTAAAAAATAAATATATATATTTTTTCCAATGTATAAAAATATARTTACAGTAGTCCAGTAATACTTTCAAAATTGCTGATAGCTCACAAGAATCATGTATTATTACAAAAACTATTTGGTCTGTCCTAGATACCAAATTGAAAAATATTTAAARGCTATCAATAATAAATCATTTAAAATATGATTAATAAGCATATGAACATGCCATAAATAGTACAAGTTAATAACTCTAAGGTGAAGATGTCACTGCTGATTTACCTCAGAAGTAGCCTTTAAAAATTTTTCAGTCAGCACAACATTACCACTAAAGATTTATTTCCTTTGCTCTCTCTCTCTTTTATGCACTCTTTCTTCCATTTAGCAGTAAATCCAACTTTATATAGGTAGAATATACCCTTACACTCAATCTCTGTCTCCCATATTGCTAAAATGAACAATTTATTACCTCAAAGTAAATATTTACTGCAGTTTCCATAAACCAACAAATATTCTGTGAAATTAAGTAGGTAAGTGGCACAGAACATCTTAGACAGTCTTGAATAAATAAGATATCATGAAACAAAAGTGAAAATGTTTAAAGAATACCTGTCTAGCTAGATTTGATGCTGGATAAGGAGAAAAGATTAAAGTACACAGTATGAAATCTCTGATATTGAATGAGCGAATCTCTGATGGTGAAAGCTGATGTGATGAGCTACAGAGAAGTAAGAAGTAGGAAAAAAACATATTTTGCAAGAAAAGTGAGAAATTACCTGTATTCCATCTGAAAATCACAGATATAATTTTCCTGGAAAGCAATTGAATTTACACAATGTGTGGATCATTCTAAAGAACATTCTAAAGAACAATACATATAACCAGACTCTAACCTTATATAAAAGCAATCTTTAGTGTGTCATCTTGATATACCTTTTTCTTCTCTAGTATCACAGATATTTATTTAATTGACAAAACTAAATTTGTAAAAAAATKATATTCTTTAATAATTCTTAATATCCTGTCACGATTCATAATTGTATTTCTTTCACTAGCTAATAATTGAAGAAAAATAATTTAAATACTAAAATATGTAGTGATATAATGGAAAAGTTACTGATTCATGACAATACATGCTCAGCCACTTTAAAACCAGTATAAAACTGAAGTTGCAAATTCTCTTCTCAGTGGTGTGTCTATGCTGGGCTTTTCYGAATTAACAAAGCTTACAAAGCTAATGTTTCTTCTCAGCTGCTTTGAAACTCAGTTTTTATATATCTATCATTGCATACATCTGCATGCATCCAAAATCAATTTGTACCACCTCAGGAACCAGATATACCTGAGATGTCGAAAGGGAAAATAAGGCATTCTTTTGTCCTGAGAAAACTACAACAGCTTGATGGAGAAATTTAAGTGTCATGGATTTGTCCCGTGTCATCACAATGAGCTATAAAAATCATACATATWTTTCATTGACATTATCAGATTTCAAATTCTAAGGAATTACTTGGAAAGGAAAGCTAAATTTTCTTTGTCCTTTGTGTAGCAGCAAAGTAGTTAGTCCTACAGAGTGCCATGCCATTTTAAGTGCTCCCACTTTGCAAATGCTGGCCTGATTGATAGGCACCATTCTAGAGTCACTTTGTCAAGTTTCAGATCCCTGACCTTTTCTTTTTATTTTTTTTTCTTTTTTTCACCTTGTCGTTCTCATCTGCTCCTGGCAACAAGGATAATGGTGAGGAATAASAGCCTGTGAGTGAAGTGAGATCATTGAGCCGGCCTAAGAAGAGAGTCATTATATAATACTTCAGCACCATTAAATAAGATTCTAATAGAATTACTGGTCACACACACACAAATGAAATCACCACTTAGGTAAAATAGGTAGATAATATTAAACAAACAACAACAACAACAACAACAACAAGCCTGGCAAGCTGAAAAACATCAGTGGATCAGAGGGATGGCTTTTGCTATGAATGAGAATGTAGTCCTATACTTAGGATGATAGGACTTTTTTAGAATTCTTTCTAACAAATATCAGAAAAAATTAACACAAAAGAACGGGTAGACTCTCAGAATGGCTCCAAATATAGCTCAGAAACCTTCAAACTTTCATATACCCACAGGTACTTTGCCACCTACTGTTAATTGGTCATTAACTGAGTTTCTTTTCTTTAGCTCTCACAGGAAACAGGGTGTTTAAAAACACCACCACAAAAAGAATGCAAGACTGAAGGCAGAGTCACGTAGAAATACATCACTTGAAGAGAAAGAAGTAAAGGAATTTAGAGACATTCACTTACAGCTACGAATTTAATCATAGGTCTATAAAGCTGCCATCCTAAACCCTTTGATAGCCATGAACAATTGAAGGTATCAACAGAGTATCTTGAAACTAATTACCAAGAATGCTAGAAATTTCCTAACTGCAGCATTGCCCAAAGACTCCTGTTACAGATCAGGACACTTTTYTGTGTCAAACCAAATGAAAATAATGTAGTCAAAGACTGTATTTATGAACTCTTTAAAAGACAGAGGTTATAAACTATTTGTAGTGTTCATATGGAGTTAAATTCTAAGTAATTTCAAAGCTTTCTCTGTGCATCATCTTGTAACTATTGATGGGACTCTCATTAAACCAGCATGAGCTCGAGTAATAGACACTAACAAATAAAAGATAAAAAAAGAGACTGTTTTAGTCATATTAGCAAAGCCTGTTGTTTAATAGCTGAATTTTAGCTAATAATAATAAAAAAATCTTGCAGTTCTATCAACTGAAGCAGCATGTGTCACAATACAGAAATTCTTTGTTGATTTTATAAGGGCATATCCAAAAGCCTTAGTGGCTCAGCAAGTTAATGATTAGTTCGATTTTAAGAGAAAAGAATGATGAATAACAACTATGCAAATTACAGGCAAACTTGGAAAAAGAGTCAAGTCAGTGAGCATTGTACTAAATTCCCTGAAATCCATTTTATTTAAAAGTACTACCCAAAGAATTGCAATCTTTGAACCTTCTTTTTTATACTTCAAAATATTCAGTATTTGAAATAATACTTCTCACATTTGACTAAAATCACAACATTCTTCTTCTTATCCCTGGAGAACCTATTAAGATATCTATGTCTGGTATAATTCAGAAAACTTGCTGCAGTATTTATAGTGAAACCCACCAGATATACTGTAATTGAAGGTAACATTTACTCTACAGAAATTTTAATACATGAATTGAATTCAAAAATACTTTTAAAAAAGCTGTATTTTGACCTCAGGACCTGCAGGACTCAGCATTGAAAATCAATTGATTTTTATGAACTTCTGAATTTAGAAATTGAGAAAGATTTTATTTCAGAGGAAAAATTAATCTGTTTTATATTCAATCTACTATCTTAGTATTTGGAAAATGGCATCAACACATGGGCAATAACTAGTTTCATAGCACCGGTATCTGAATATAGCATGTGTTGGCGATATGCACATTTTTACCTTCTAACATGTAATCTGGGATTATCCATTTTTGTTGCAAAGTAGCAACATAGGAGAATCCAACTACTGTGTGTATCCTTTCTAAAGCTACGTCTTACATTCATGATATTGGGAAGCTGATTATATGGATTTTACCACAGAAATGTGGTATAAAAATATCTATGTAAAAAAAAAAAAAAAAAAAAAAAAAGAAAAGAAAAAGAAAAAAAAAAAACTGTATAAAAAAAAATCTACCAATACTAAAGATAAATGTAGAAAGAGAAGTAATAGGAAGTGCAACCAAAATAAGAACATATAGCAACATTGCCTGCCTTCACACTTGCATTGAATTTGAAGGTCTTGTTATGGGAAAATGGTAACAAGCCATGGAGCCAGGAATTTACTCTCAATCCAGCTAATGTTCTATCAATCTTACAGCCAAAATTATTTAATTAACAGAGAAAATTCTCAATGATAATATAATTAAAATTGTTGTTGAAAAATCCTTCATAGTATCTCTAGTTTAACGTTCACTCTTCCAGCACACCTCTAGAACATGTTCCGTTGACAGYGTTAGTCTTCCTCAAGAAAAAGAAAGGGCGGATGTTAAGCACCCACCGGTCTTTGCCAGAAGGCATGTGGTGCTCATGCTGGGTGGAGGAGGGATGTTCTTTCTCCTTGGGCTTGGATCTGCTTCRATACATTTTCTTATTCCTGCCTGCTCCCTTCCCCTCGCTGCCACTGAAGTGGCGGAGGCAGCCTCGCAGAGGCAATACTGACTGGGGCAACATTTGTTGGGTTACAATACTTTGGCAAGTTGTTTAAAACTCTCACATTCTTGACTTCCTCCTTCTGTTCATCCATTTGAATAAAGAATTAAGTGTGAACACCTGTGAATTCAAAACCCTTTTCATGATGTTGCTTGAYTATACCAGAGAAGACCTTCTGCCTTCATCTTCCTTGCACTTTAAAGGAAAAGCGTAAGGGTGTACACACTCACTGTTGTGCCAGTATAAAAGGTTTAACTCATCTTCAGAGTCAATATACATGCAGCTGCATAGGCCAGTTAGAGAAGGTCAAAATGATTAAAAAGAATCAGAGATCCTGGACGCAATTTGAATGTCATTTTCCTGCATAGATGAGCAAATAGATAAATTGCCTCTCATAGTCAAGTTTTTAGTCACTTTTACTATAGGACTTTCAGAGGCGAGAATCTCACTCCACTAAAACTTTAAAAACTGACCAAATTTTGCACTACATTGTAAACACTCATTCAAGTAAAGAGTTGGTGAACTGTTCTGCAAGACTTGCAGAATCATATATTAAACTTCTCTGATCCCAGTTCTGATTTAATTTCAACATTTTCTCCTTTCTAATACATAAGATAATTAGAAAATTATATGTGCTTTATTTAAGTAACAAAAAGGAAATGTAATATGTGGTTTAATATCACCAAATAACTAGCTCATTCAAATTTATCCCCAGACCAATTGGAGGTGATTTTTTATTCAGAATCAAATAATCATGGAAGATATCTCTGGAGATACAGTTAAAGGCCAAAAATATTTAGCAAATAAATTGACTGAACTCCTTATTATTCAACAGCAGATTTATTTAATGAATAACATTTAGCTGACTACAGATTTTSTGGAGTGTTAACAGAAAAAAATCATAACTTACAAAATACCTGAATTGCCTTTTATAAAATATGAGTAGGGTTTTATTTTGCTTACATACATACTTAAATAAAAGCTGAAAAATCTATTTGCCAAAATCAGATGCAAATCAAAATAACGATTTTTGATAATCCCCCAAAAATTGTAAAAAAAAATTACCGGCTTTTCCTCCTGTTATACTTCTAATTTTTCCACTGTGTTTTAATTAGGCTGAAGAGAGCGAAGCAAAGTCATTTACGAAGCAAACAAGTAAATAAATCTGAAAAGGCAGAACACAAAGAGGGGACTGCAATGTCAAAACAGCTTTATGACTTGCAAATAAGTAACCAAATAATACTAATTTAAAATATGTTCAAAATTGATTGCACTGAGTGTGAAACACAAAATATGATTAAATAGTTGAGAAAAGATATCCATTTCTGCTAGTAAACTGTCTATATTTTGCATTTCTATTTGTTCTTTTATTAATTTTCTAATTTAAATGTGGGGGGAATCATGCATTCATAATCTTTCGGAGTTTTTATTTGTGTAATTAAGTACACAACATACAATTTTTCAAATGCCACATTATATTATATAAGGCCACATCAGCCTTGTTCTTCCTTTTCCCCTGACTCAGTTATTAGCTTTATTTTGATTGTGTTGAGTATCTAAAATATTTGCAAGCTTTTAAGCATATGTTCATGTTCAAAATTCAGACTTCCTCCCTTTGTTCTTTAAACAAACATCCAGTAATGTCTTTCTGTTGAGGTGACAAATACAGAATCTAGTGCAGCACATGTCCAACAGCAAAATCAATGCATATGTGTTAGCCATATTAGTTTGTATTCTTGTGTGTGCACGTATATGTATGCATCTCTCTCACACACACACACACCCCTCTTACATATATGACTATCTGTCTTCAAAGAAGATTCTGTGTATTTTAGGTGGCTTGACATTTACCCAATTTCTGAACATTGTAGATTCCTCATGTATTTGAAAATTTTAAGAATCCAAAGTTTCAATTTGCACACACTACATCACCCATTCCCATTTCGTAGGATCATCTCACATAGCAGGTYTTTTCACATTAACACTGAAGTTGGGAAAATACTACTTATTAGAGAACTAAGTCACAGAAATCATTAGTTCATCCTGGGCAAAGTTATAAGAGCAGAGTATCTAGTATAAGCTAATTATATAGGCTCTATCTAAGCCAGAGATAAGTGGGATGACATTTGCTCCGGAGGGATATGTCTCCCTTACTATTGACTACAAAAAAATTTTATACAATCACTCAGGTTAAATGCTTTAATATTTGCTGGATAAAGTTAAGTGAGATGAATTCCACATTGGCCACCAAAATACTGTTGAAAATTTTAATGTAAGTAATTTATCGGAGGTCATATAGAAACGGCAATGTATTTAACTGAATCCTGTTTTCCTAAATTCACAACTARTACTCTAATCATTGATCGTTTTTCCTCTCTGTAAAAAGTGACTAAGTAAGAGTTTTTTGGGGTTTCTGCTCTGTGTTTGARTTCAGTTAAGAATGTCAGATACTGGGTGAGCTTACAAGAGCAGGTAAGAGGCATCTTCCAGCAGCATCATATATTTATCATCTCCTTACTTGGTTTCTGRTATTCTAAGTGGAGAGAGGAACAGAGAGGCATAGACTACAGATATAATGTGAAAAATATTGGTCCCAATATTGGTCCCAGTCAACATTTTGCCATATTGCAAAGATCTTATAAGGAAGATCTTTGTTCACTCACGGAACAAAAGAYTGAATAAATCACATAACCACAAAAATTAAATAACATATCTTTGGACAGAAATGACTTAARAGTATGGGACTGAGAAGCCATAGAAACATTCAAGACTGTAACAGAATAACATAGACTTTGACTGTAGTATTATCAAAGGAATTTAAAACTCAGATAAGTTAGAAAGTATTTATAGATGAAGTATAAAATGTGCTTACATTTTACAATTGGTTAAAAGTATTTGAGAAATTACCAAGACAATTTTCCACAGGAAAATATATTTTTAAATTTACGAAATTAAGAAATATCAATTCCAACAGATTTTCATTTAGGAAAAGATCAGAAAACATGCTGATTTACCTTTGCATAGCTTTTTCAATTTGAATTTGTATGTGAAAACTAAAAGCATCAACACTGAATCAAGACTTGGGAGTTGTGATTTTTTTTTTTTTTGGTATCTTTTCCACCTTTTTGCCTTTTAACTACAATTCAGGATTACTGTTTCTAAACTCTCAAAATGATTCTGGATATATTCATAAAAAGTTGTGCAGGCTTTAAAAGGAAATTTAGATATAAGCAGTTATCTGCAGTTCCTGTGTAAAACCTGGCTAGGAACTAACTTTCAAGAAATTCTGAAAATATTTTTTATAATCACTTTAGGGATAAAGTGAATTCTCTAACATATTAATTTGTCTGCATTTTGCTTTAATACTCTGAATCTTGTGAATAAACTCGGAGTTTGCTATGATACTTACACACTCTAATAAAATGTAGGAACCCGTTACTTAAGACTGTAGAGAATGTAGATTTCATATGTGCATAAGAATTATTTTTATGTGATGCCCTTGTTTTATTCACAAATGGTAGGGATCTCCTTGCRAAAAATGTCAATCCTGGTTTTCTTAAAAAGTACGATCTCAGTTTCCTTAAAAGTATCTCAGTTTCCTTAACAAAGGAATTTCATTTCTTTTAGACAACACATTTTTTATGGGATTCGGGTGATCCTGTGTCAAATTCCAGTTTATCYGTTTATGTAGGTGGTATCTTCTGTGCTCACTTGGATCATTTTCAACAGCCTACTTTGCAATACCGTTAGCCCAAACAGAGTACAAAGGACAAGGAAACACCCATTCTATAAATCCAGGATGTTTCCTTCTCAAGAAAGGTCCAAGAAATTCCCAATATAACACAGCTTGTTATTAATCCTAGTAGATTCTAAACAAAAAATATATATTACTTACCCTGCTATTTATAAAACTTCTAACACTAAAAGAAGGGGAAAAATGTATGATGTGGTGAAAGCACAGATGCTAAAAAGTAATCCTGCAAAAACATCTGCCAGACACTGATAAAGGTTCAATGAAATGTGCTTATGCCATATGCTTAGACTTATACCATTAATTAGCAATTTAAAGGCCAGATACCAACAGACATACTTCAGAACCTGTAAGCTTCTACAAAATAGCACCTCACTTCCAAAAGCCAACTGTCACATTACTTAGATGGACAGAATTATTTTAGTGAAATCTTGATTGCCATGCTTAACTTCTTTCCTTGTTTGTTCTTATTAAATCTAAGTTAATGTAACATCAGGCGCAGTAACCCAGACAGTGGCTCATCTCATTAACACATCTCCCTTTAGAAACAATCAATGAGGTGTCAGATAGAACTGGTGTACAAAGTTACCTCATACAGGAATGTAACAGTTTTATTCCTATTTAAAATGCAATATCATTTTCAGGCTGATAAAATATGACTTAAGTTTACAAATATCTTGAAGTAAGTTTCTGATTTGGAAAAGCACATTTTTTTTTAATAGCATGGAATAGCATAGAYTTGAATACTGACAGTTTTTCATTGATTTAAAGATCAAGAACAGAAAAAAGTCAGCCACTGGCAAATGTGGCTAAGTCTATTCCCCATATAATAGTAGAATTTTTGTAACAGAGTGCTATGCAATTCACAGCAAGACTATATCTCAAATCTAAACTATTCTGGTAAGCCTAGTCATCAAGAATAWTTTTTTTTAATTATTTTAACACCAACTGGTGTATAAAAATGTGTCTATATTTGAATCAAAAGGAAACTTTTAACTATAAAAAAATAAAGAAAAATATTGGCCRGTTAGCTTCATTTTATCCTTCAAAGACAACAAATACATCAAGAAAAAAGAATTATTTAAATCAGTTAAATGTCTGATAGTCTAATGTACTGGGAAAACTAGAAGCATCAAGTATTCCTGTGGCAAAGAAATATCYACGAGCTAGCCTGGAAGGTTTTGTGCTACTCAGTCTCACTTGCTCTAAAGGGAATGTCTGCAATTGACACAAGCCCTCCTTTTGCGTTGTCCACTGAGGAAAGCTTAGGTATACATGAGAACTGCTCCTCTGACTCTRATTTTTTCAGAAATCTGGAATAAAAAGGCTTCTGAGATTAATAATGAAACTCAGGATTCACTGCACAATTCTTTTTTTTTTTTATGAAAAAAGCAAATAAAAATAATTTGTTTTTTTTTAATAGAATTATGTTTTTGTCTGATTTTGCCCCAGAAAGCTCTGTTATTTTTGGCTAAATATCAAATACAAAAATATTCCAATTAAAAAAAAAATCTATTATGCCTTAGGAGAATTGCAGTTTGATTAGTTTTGCTCTCAAACTCCTCTTCAGGCCACGTTATCTGATTTTACTCTATTTCCCAAAGGGTGCTCTTATATTTCTTCTTMGAAAAAGGGTAATGGTGAATCATCAGAATACTGCATTACAGGAAGTGTTTTCCACTTTGGGAAGCTTGCCCAAGAAAAACAAGTAGGTAAAGGGAATTGAGTTACAATTCCCATGGAAACATATGCAAATCAAAATGCACTTATTCTGACAAAATATTTTAGTTTGGAGACGTTCTTCTTCCTAACACCAACAAATAGACGTTTTCTAAAGAGAATAGGTATTACTCATTAAAACTTTTCATTATATTGAAAACAGAATTTTCTGTAGAAATTGTATTCCCAATTTGATGGAACTTTTTGACTGGCCTATTAAGAGATACATTAAAGTTGTCTAACAAAATGAAAAAAATACAGAGATCTTTAATGAAGCCTTAGCTGAATGCGTGACAAGAAATCACTTATTAAAAAAACAGAAGTATCATACGAGTAGCAAACCATGCAGAACTACAGAAGCATTGAATGACAAAAAGGAACATTTTGGAATCTGATACACAAATCGTAAAAATAAAATAAAATAAAATAAAATAAAAAATAAAATAAAATAAAATAAAATAAAATAAAAAATTCAAGCAGGAAGCATTTTATGCAGCTCCTGAAAACCAAATAGGCTAAACAACATAAAGCGTTATAGTGTTCCTGATCCTGATCAGATGTCAGAGGATGCAACTTTAATTTAGCATTATAAGCAATGAGGTGCTTTATTTAGTGACATTTTTTTCATAGAAATATTATATAAATAATACATTATTATACTGTTCTGCACCTAAATATATGATGAAAATTGCTTTCCAAAATACAAGTGGAGATTACAGGGATAGGCTTTGTAGGAAAAACATATTATTTTCAGAACTCAGGACTRGCAGACAGAGAGATATTTTGGTCTGATGGTTAGGAAAAAAATAGTGTCTCAATCTCTGTTTTGGTGAACAGTTCATCACAACATGAAAACAATGGTGAGAAGCTGAGAACAGCGCACTCGCAATACTTCACACTGAAAATATGCTGGGAATTTACGTATGCAAAGCTAAAGAGATAAATTAGAATCACACCTTTCCACAGCTTCAGGAAAAAAMCTCAAGTGTTGAGTAAAAGAGAGTATTATTTTCTCCCACCCTCACCTGTGTAAAAGTTTATTTTAACTTTTTTTACAAAACACACACACATGCAAATATATGTATATGCATACATATATATGCACACAGTAACAACTGCTCCAGTAAAACATTTTTGTCAAAACACAAGAAGTCTATTTTCTGATGTTTCATACGTGTTTTCGTTCCAAACAGGAAAAAAAAAAAACATAATTAAAAAATAATGCTTCTATTAAATTAAAAATATGAAACATTTTGGATTTGTTTTGGTAAAATATTTTTATATTTTTAAATGAAAATAAAATAAAAATACTGAACAAGGTACATGAAAAAAAGAGAGGCTAAGAAAGCCAGAAACTGAATGTTTTAAAAACATTTTTTCATATTCAGATCTTTCAAAAAAGGACATTCCTAAGGGGAAGATTTCCATTTCTGAAAAAAACAACAACAAAAAAATTTTTTTTTTTTTAAGAGTACTATCACTGTCAGCCATACATTTCACAGAATCACACACAGAATTAMAGAATGGTTGAGGTTGGAAGGACCTCAGGAGATCATCCAGTCCAACCTTCCTGMTCAAGCAGGGTCACCTACAGCATGTTAGACAAGGTTGCATCCAGGCAGGCCTTGAATATTGCCAGAAAAGAAGATTCCACAGCCTCTCGGGGCAACCTGTTCCAGGGCTCCGTCACTCTCACAGGAAAGTTCTTCCTTATATTCAGGTGTTTCAATTTCTGCCCATTGCCTCTTGTSCTGTCACATGRSACWACKGAAAAGAGTTTGTCCCCACCCCTTCAACACCCTCCCTTCAGGTACTTGTAGACATTGATAAGATCCTCCCTCAGGCTTCTCTTCCCAAGGCTGAAGAGGCCCAGCTCTCGCAGCCGCAGCCGTTCCTCACAGGGCAGGTGCTCCAGCCCTCTGATCATCCTCGTAGCCTTACACTGGACTCTCTCCAGCAGCTCCATGTCTCTCTTGGACTGGGGAGCCCACAACTGGACACAGTACTTGAGATGAGGCCTCCCCAGGGCTGAGTAGAGGGGCAGGATCACCTCCCTCCACCTGCTGGCAACACTYTTCCCAATGCACCCTAGGACACCATTGGCCTTCCTGGCCACAAGGGCATATTGCTGGCTCCTGGTCAATTTGTCATCCACCAGCACTCCCAGGTCCTTCTCTGCAGAGCTGCTCTCCACAAGGTCAGCCCCCAGCCTGTACTGACGCATGCGGTTATTTYTCCCYRGGTGCAGGACCCTGCACTTGCCTTTGTTGAACCTCATGAAGTTCTTCTCCAGTCTGTCCRGGTCTCTCTGAAAGGCAGCACAGCCCTCAGGTGTATCAGCTGCTCCTCCCAGCTTGGTATCATCAGCAAACTTTCTAAGAAGGCACTCTGTCCCTCTATCCAGGTCACTGATGAATAAGTTGAACAGGATGGGACCCAATACTGAGCCCTGAGGTATGCCACTAGCCACAGGCCTCCAGCTAGACTCCTCACCACTGRTGATGACCCTCTGAGCTCTGCCTTTCACCCAGTTCTCAATCCACCTCACTGTCCACTTGTCTAACCCACACTTCYTGAGCTTATCTAGGAGGATGTTATGGGAGATAGTGTCAAAAGCCTTGCTGAAGTCAAGGTACACAATGTCCACTRCTTTCCCTTTATCTATCCAGACAGTTTGTGATGGAGTCATCATAGAGGGCTATCAGATTGATTAAGCAGGATTTCCCCTTGCTGCATGCATACTGACTACTCCTGATCACCTCCTTTTCCTCCATATGCTGGAGATGACATCCAGAATGAGCTRTTCCATCACCTTTCCAGCGACAGAGGTGAGGCTGACTGGCCTGTAGTTTCCTGCCTGTCACTGGCGTGRCATTGGCTTTCTTCCAGTCCTCAGGCACCTCTCCAGTTCTCCATGACCTTCCAAAGATGATGGAGAGTGGCCTGGCAACAACACCTGCCAGCTCCCTTAGCACTCGTGGGTGCATCTCATCATTTGCCTAAATGATTTCTRACTTGATCCTCCTTGACCAAAGGAAACTCTTCCTTCCTCCAGACTTTCTCCCTTGTCTCCAGGCTCTGAGATTCCTGAGGGCTGCCYTTAGAGTGAAGACTGCAGCAAGAAGGCACTCAGTAATCCTGCCTTCTCTGGATCCATTGTCACCAGGGTCCCCAACCCTTTCATCAGTCGGCCAGCATTTTCCCTAGTCTTCCTCTTGCTACTGATTTACTTGTAGRATCCCTTCTTGTCCTTGATATCCTTTGCAGATTTAATTCCACGTGGGCCTTAGCCTTCCTGGTCACATCTCTGCAGACTCTGACAAAGTTCCTATATTCCCCCCAAGTGGCCTCTCACCTCTACTCTATTCTTTGCACTTCCTTCTTCTGTTTGAGATTTGTCGAGAGCTCCTTGTTCATCCATGCAAGTCTCCTGCCTCCTTTGCTTGACTTCTTACTCATAGGGATGCACTGATCTCGAACCTGGAGGAAGTGATACTTGAATATATTAACCAGCTCTCTTGGACTCCCCTTCCTTTTAGGGCCCTAACTCTATATTTCATATATATAATGGTATTAATATATTCATATCTTCTTAATATATGGCTTCATTCTGTCATATTCATTTTTGCCATAAAATGGCCAAATCTGACCAGACTGCTTTCTATTTTTTTTTTACTTTATTTTATATGAATGTCTATTTCTGCTAGAAAGACAATGTTTATCTCTATTTTCATACTCTAAAATTCAAAAATAAATTTAGAATCCATTTAAAAAATAGTGCTGTCTTATTACAGCTTCAGAAATCCAGGTCCTCCCCAAACACTGAATGTGCAGTTTTTTGCCCTACAGTTTTGTTCACATTTTATGAGTTTTATGACTTGTGAATACACATAAGAAATATCTTTTTAAAAAGCCAGTTTATACCATATGTCATGAATTTAGCAGCTGTGCATTCAAATCATAAACTACTTCATTGCAACATGCTATTTTCTAGGATTGTTAGGAGTGAAAGATGTAGAATTCTGCTGTAAAACTCACTATCCATGAGGAATAACTGCACGCAGACCAAAAATTATTAATAATTGGAATCACTGACTGTTGTCCGTTTTCTGAGTCTGAATCTTAAAGTTTTTTGAATCTTTCTGTTTTCTGAGTCTGCTACTCTTTAGTAGGGATTTCAAACAATAGTTTGTTTTTTTTTCCAGCAATTTCAGTGGAACTTTKTTGAAGAACACAGAAAGAATATAAATGTTCCTTTAAGTCTAAGATATAGCAATTAATGTGAGATTTTTTTTTTAATTCAGTAGTTTGGTTGCCAAAAGAAGAGTTTTTAATAAAATGACTCACAATAAAATTGAAAATAAAAAATTCTTTTTACCYCTTCCAAATGTTTCTGTATTCTTGCTCAGTCTTAGCACTTGCCTATAGGTTTCTAACATTTATTTTAAACTGGAATTGGCACAGAGTCCTTTTAAAAAATATGTATGCTATAAGCACATAAGGAAATACAACCTGCTAAAACTTGGATGGTTTAAAGTAATTTAAAATTTCCTAAATTTTAAATATATTTTAAATATAAAATCATTTACAAAGTATGAGTTATATCTTTGAATTTTTGGTTTTGTAGTCTAGCCAGAATAGTACCTCTCTTTCAATTTCTCAGATACCTCAAAGTATATTACGTTTTAATTTACTAGTAGACTGGGTCCAAATGACAGCTTTTGTAAACTTGAACCTTAGAAATCACTGAAAATGTTCCCTGTGGTAGGAAAAGATTAGAACTGCTTATTTGAAAGAAAAGATTGCTAAGAAGTAAATTAATTTAGTAAGTAAAATGAGAGCTGAAAAGTCTAATTTAGTAAAGAAAAATGGTTCTGTAGAWATTACCAGGATTCTCATAGAAAATACCCATACCAGCCTATAGACTGAAATTTCCCATCAGATTTTATTTCATAGTACAGTTTTAAAAGAAAACCTGGAATAGTGCAAAACTTTCAGTCTTTTATCAGTAAGTTTAATTTGGAGGGGGGGCTGACCTCTAGGACAAGAATTTATTACCTTTTAAATTTGGAGATCTAAGTGGTAACTAAAGTGACAAATTAATAGATTTTTTTTTTCTAAATTCACGATCTATAATGTGTGGAATTATTTTCCACCATAATTTAAAAAGTGGGCATTTCATGCCATCTCTTTTTCACCCTATTTTCTGTATCCTAACCCTAGATGGTTAATGATCAAAAGATAATCGTATTTCCATGTTTGCGTCTTCTTTGCACACACCAGATTTGTATTTTACCCCTAAATTTGGAGCAGTTAGAATACTATCAAAAAAGGAAAAAAAAAAAAAAAAAAACATGGTGGAAAGGGAAAAAACATATTTCCATTTTTATTTTTGTGAAAATGAAAATTGATAATGTTTTTATGTCTAGGGAAAAAATAGAAGGAATATTAAGGAAAAAAGATACAGAATTTCTTACTCTAAAAATAAATAATTTGTAATTAAAAACAAATGCAGTGACTGACAGAAGGAATGAAGCGAGCTAATAATGTTAACATTTTAAAATTGTAAATTGCTTTTACAACTAAAATAACTAAAAACAATTTTTTTTKATTTTTTTATTAAAGGATAAAAACAAGTCATGGAAAAATTAAGTTTCTTGGGAAAATAAAATGTAGTTATGATAAAACACAATGAATATATTTATTCCAGAAAGTATTATATAAAAATCTAATTTAATGTTCAATAACATCATCCAGTTTCTTCATCAAGCCTCTAACAATTACTTAAAATACAGCATATCTTTTTTTTTTTTTTTTTTTGAATTACAGGCTTCAATATACATTTTTAATACAATTAAATGCAAATCATATTTAGGAACAAAGAATGTACACACCATAGAAGATGAAAGATGGGACTCTCAAATGAAATGATCCTGAAAAGGATTTTAGGACCACGTTGAATGCAAACTCTGAATGCTGCTGTGAGTGACTTGTAATAAGGAGCATTCCTTTTACTAATACTAGAAAAAGAGAAATAACTCAATCTTTTGAAGTATATGCAAGAGAATACAAAATAGAAATAGGGATTAATTATTCATATGGTGTAAGATACATCATTGCTAGAATCATTGTCTGGTTCAGTAGTCACATTAAAAGAAAGATCTAATCCTTTTATCTGAAATATTTAGAAGTGTATTAGAATTGACTTACAGCAGAAAAAGAACTGAAACCCTTAATTTGCAGTGGCAATATTCTGATATAGAAACGAACATGCAACTTATTCCTTGTCTGTGTACTCCTACAATAGCTCATTTATTTGAATTTCTTTTCCTCTTTTTCTTTTTTTTTTTTTTTTAGTACTTTGAGGAATGCAGATTATAGGGGATGTTCTCACACTTAAGGCACAATTTAAATACCTGAATCAGGAGTTTTAATCAACAAGAACTAGAGTAAGAAACCCAAACATCCTGGACCAGACACCTCTAATGGCTATGTAGGTATAATAAAGCACTTCACACCCAAGTTCAGGAGGCATCACACTGTGTATCTGTACTAGTAAATTAGGTAGTACTCAGGAGCATTCCCAGACACAAATGTCAAGGCATTTGGCTCCAGAAGTATCACAGCAGGCATCACATCTGCACACTACCATGTCCCTCTGTCATTCCACACACACATTGGCATCATTCTACAAAACTTCACTCTTGGAAGACATAAAATTTCCATTCAGTCTCATGGTRTACTGCCACAAATATGCCCAACTCACAACAGGATGTCTTCAAAAGAAGATGTCTGTCATTGCTATTAAGAGTGGGAGGAGGTCAGAAGCAAGGTAGACTCAGCTTTGGCTGGATCTCCCTCATTCCGCATGCCCAGTTTGYCTACCATTTGGAAGTACACAGGAGGAAAAGGGTAACTGTGTTCTGCAACTCAAACAGGAACTAAAGCTCAAAATGAGATGACTAAGAGGGAGGGATACATATCATCATTTCCCTGTATTGCAGCACAGTTGTAGCTGTATGGCAGCCTACACAGGCCTTCAGGTGCCATGGAACCACTTGCTGTCCAGAGGCCTGAAGATGGTACTCCTATACYTTCCTTCTACCTTCTCTGTTGATCTTCTCCAAAATCTGCTGGCACTCAGGAACTCTTCTCCCACCCCTTACACTGCCATTCCCACCACTCCTTGTCATTTTCACCAGATTTTGGCAACCTGTCCAGTTCAAAGTTCCTTTCCAGTTAGGCCTTCTTTCCTTATGGACTGAACAACTCACCACAGTGTCACATTTTTTTTCTTAGATTTTTATCAAGAAAGTTGCAAGGCTGATGGCTGATGTGACAGAGAACCTATGGGTGTATTCCTAAGAATACTTCTGCTACAGAAGTCCAACTAGGATTTCTGAGAGGGAGGAAAGGTCAAAATAACCAAGAACTTGGGATGAGAATGTTTTGGCTGTGGAGGGAGGGCAAACAAAGCGCTATACGGGACAGAAGGCATTTTGTGAGTCTATATGTTTAAACTACAGACAGGAAGAAAAATCAGAAAGAAACAGGAGAAGAAGCAGAGACCTATATGCACTCTGAGAGTTTCAGCTGGGATACCTGTTACTAAAAAGAGAGAAAAAGCTATAATCCATGCCTACAAAAAGACTGAAGCATGAAGCTCTTAAAAAGAGAGTACTGACAGAACAAGAGAGCACTGGGGAACTGGCAAAGGCTACATCTATGAGAAGTTTAGAGTGAGAGAAGCCAAACTTTTTCTGTTTGTTTGTTTTCTTCTATCAGTATAGGAACTCTGAAAGGCCTTCTTAGCTTGCTGCTACTGTATCCATGAGTGCTAGGCTGAAATCAGTCCTAGGCCAGATAAGAACAGGTATACATGTATTTGCCACCAGGTCTAGAGATAGCTGCAAGAGCAGGCTGACATATAGGCGCTTAAGGACTCAATTCTGCTGTGGTGCCTCACTTCAAAATTTCTCACTATAGATCTTGCACGGGTTATGCAAGGTACTGCAGGAGATCATACACAAGGTCTGACCCCTGGAGGGGAGTGTCAACATGTTTCCTGAAAGACAACTGAATGAAAATTTATGAGATCCTGAAAGAGCCAACTGAAGTGAGCATGATGCTTCTGGTTGTTGCTAGAGATTGGCCAAAATTAGGATTGTAACTGGGAAGTAGCATCTTCCATCCATAAGGTACTCAACCACTGCTGCAAGCTGCCATCCATGGGTATGAAGAGGATGCCCCTCTGGATTACTCATAAAGAGCAGACATGCTTGAAGAGTGTACAACGAGTTGTCCGGTGCCCATGAGGTTCACAGGTGGGACTGATAGTTGCTACAGTTCATGTACTCAGAGAACACTGAAAGAAGAATTAGAATTCCACCAAATCCTACAGATTTAGGGGGCTGCAATAGGCAAAGAGGACAACAGACCTCATTAATACAGCTGACACTAATTATGAATCAATGGTCTGGCTGATTACCTCTGTGTTCTCTTATAGTAGAGCTGAAGACACAAAACTGATTGCCCCCTGACTAATCAGATTAAGGTACAGCAAAGCTCAAGAGAACAACAGCAACCCCTCTTCCACACCAGAAAGGGCTCAGGGAAGTYGTGCCAGGGAAGAAAGGCTTTCTTGCATTTGAGGTTCAGTACTGGCTCCTGTGGGATGCCACCTCCACTGTGCAATGCCAGCCCATCAGAAACACACATTTTCCTCAGAAGTCAATCTCCTCTCTATATTGGCAAGAGCACATAACCTGAGGAACAGTATATGAACCTTGTTTCCTACCATATCTGGGCTGAAGCAGCCAGAGAAGGCTCTGAGAGTAGGCTCACCAGTACCACTAGTATCAGAGGCAGATGTTTGGATCCATCATGGTGCTGAGTTTCAAGAGTGTGGAGGCTTTGGTGGCATCAAGCTGAGGAAATCAGGTAGACCTCACATTGCCTGAGAAATATCACAACATAATCATAACCAGAAATAGCAGGAATCTCAGAAGACTGAGCATCCTAAGATGCAATGAAGGCAGATAAAAGAGGCACAGTGGCACTCTGTCAAGMAGTCAGTGCTGCAGTTTGGCAGCATGTGGAGCTGAACCTCTTTAAGCAGTTGCAGATAGGACAACATGCCCTGCATAGGGCAGATGAGAGATGAGTATGGTGTGTCTGCAGTGCCAGAGGTATCTTGCTGACAGGAGAAAAGGCTTGTAGGATGTTTTCTGTGCTAATGGCAGGGCTACCAACTTGCTGCTAGGACACAGCCAACTTATTATGGGCAACAGTAAATTTAGTACCACAGACTAGACAGTAACTGCGCCAGTTGCTCTCAACATCAGAAAATGATCCCAGGTACCAAGGATCATTTACATTACTCATATAGATCGAGCCTACTCTCCTCATTGTAACTGGTAAAAAGTTAATATTCTTGTAGGAGGTTTTAGTATGCAAATTAAATACTTTTTCAGATAAAATTCATGAAGATTCTAGCTAGGTGATTACAAGATTCTTTTTGACATAATATTAAATTTCTCTYGTTTTAGACACCAGCAAATATAGATCATTTTTTAATCAGAAATGCAAACAGAAACTTAGTGGGTATACCTGAGTTTTTTCAAGTTCCAGTACCTATTTATCACTGTGCAATGCAAACGACATTAGACACTTACTTCATTACTTGACCAAGTCTAGCCAAATTTGAATATTTTCCCCTTAATCTTTTGCAATGCATGACTACAGGATGACTTGAATKTTAATCCATGATTTTCGAACTTGTTCGTGCTGCTAAGAGGCATGAAAATAAATGCTAGTTTGTTGCTTGAATACTTTATCATGGGCAATAAATAAAGTAATGCTTCAAGCTTTATTTAAAGTTAGTTTGAATGCATACGATATATGTTCATTTTATCTCGGTTTATAGTAGCATCAGTTCTATTCCAAGTATAGAGCTTTCTTTAGGTTCACAAACAGGTTGCCCAGAGAGGTTGTGGAGTCTCCTTCTCTGGAGATATTCAAGGCCCACCTGGATGCAACCCTGTCTAACCCGCTCTAGCTGACCCTGGATGAGCAGGGAGGTTGGACTAGATGATCTCCAGAGGTCCCTTCCAACCTTACCCATTCTGTGATTCTGTGATTCTATAAGTTAATAGGAAATTCTTTCTTGACTTAATTAATACGTAATTAGGCAAAAAGAAACTGCAGAGATCAAGTTCTCCACTAGATGCCTATGGAAATTAAAGGGACTTTTCAGCTGCAGAATTAAGTATATGCAACATCATTTCCACTGGAAGGAGAGCCAAAATCACCTATGGCTTACCATCCTATCACAAATATAAAAGCCAATCACAGCATCAGAATAGCATAAAGTTATAAAAGCCTGTGTGTCTGAATTTGGATACACACACACATATACACACACACCCTCCGCTTTGAAAATCAGTTCAAGAAATTCATTTCATTTTCCATTACACTTTTTTTGTGAAGCAATTTCAAATTGTAACTCTACTCACTTTTCAGCTCAACTTATTTGAGAGAAATGCTCAAAACTCTTGATTATTAGCCCTATTCAGAATACAGAAAAAGGCATTGAAATGTAGACAGTAAGAAAAGGAAGTTTTTCTTTCAATATTAAAAAGTAGTTAAAAATATATCTTTAAAATGTTTGTATTTTCCTCTAAAAATACCGGTTMTTTGAAGGGTGGGTTGGTTCTTTTTTATTATTTTTCTCAGCCCATGAAGTTTTCCTGTTGTAGTTAAAACAGTATTTTTCATTAGCTAAAGCCAATTGACCGAGAAAGTGTCCCTATCAAAAATTCTGATAAGGCCAATGACCAAGTGCTCTAGAACAGGCAAACTTGGATAAGCACAGGTAATTCATTTAAATTAATATTTGTATRATGCTTCTAAGCTAACTCTTCCTGATCAGCAGGATAGTTCTGTGCCTCTGCTTCACRCCTCTGAAATAAACAGAATATCTGAATCCAGGTGGGAAAAAAAAATGAGATTCCTTTAATCTAGTATCATGTTAAGGTGTGCTTGCTCTCCCACCATAATACCAGAATAACTCATACCTTCTCACTGACAAAGGGAACTTTTAATGCTTACTCATAAGCGCATTACATAACCAGACRTTTCTCTTCTCTGCATTTTGTTTAAGTTTGCTACTCTGTTTAACTTACACTTCTATTTTTCCTGTGTTTGGAAAACACAGTGTTTATACAACATGCCTTTTTAACATTCTGTATCATTCTTTCTCAAGTCAGCACAGATTTTTAAATAGTTCTATGTATGATGATGAATTTATTATTAGTTTTGCCTAACGGTTTCCTCTCATTTTAAGGTAAAGTAGGAAATTATCTCTGGCTTGTAAAAGTCRATAGCAAATAAAGAACTCATGTCTAAATCCTGGATGTAGTATTTGAGCCAAAACCAAAATTATTCTGAAACTTTCTTAAACAATTGGTTAAGACATTTTCACTTAGACATTTTTCCTTCAGTCCACTGTTTCTTTCCAATTTAACTATAATAGTTAAAACTACGTTTTCATTCTCATGATCTCAGTATTAGAAACCGTTTGTTTGCTTTTTGTTTATTTTTGCTTATAGTTAAGCTGTTATGATAGGAAATCAAATGTAACCCGTATAAAGCTTAATCTAAGTCAGAGCCATATGATAAACCCACTTCAAAGGTTGTAGAAAAATGATACTGAGATATTCTATTTCCTTTTAGAATGTCCTCAGAACAAAGTCTAATTTGGATTGATTCCATTTTAAATGAACAAAGGGTCATTAGAGAAACTTATTTCAACTGATCTTGAAYCATTCACTCTGGTATTTGTCAGAAGACAAACATTTTCAAAAGATACAAGATTCCTTAGCTTATTTTGTAGTGTGTTTTTCTTCAAAGTATGAACAAGGTCCTRTTTAAATAAATTGGATCCATGGACAGTCTTCCCATTAGGTAGCCTTAAGACAGCAATTAGACTGAACYCCCCTCCTTAGTCTCTACTTAAGAATGTCCAGACTTAATTGTCTCTCAGCATCTTCTCATACGCCATGGGCTCTAGCCTTCTGACAGCCTTAGTGGTCCTCCACAGAACTTGCCTCAATATGTCCATTTCTTTCTTGTACTGAGGATCCCCAAAYTGGCCAAAATACTCCACCTCAAAAGTGTCAAATGGAGGTGGATAATCACTTTTCTATTTTCCATACAGTTGGCACCCTGTTTGTACTGCTGCATGGGCTTAGTCCATCCCTGATATGGGACTTCATATTACCCTTTTTTGAGCTTAAAGAGTTTCCTGTCAGCTCATTTCTCCATTCTCTCAAGGTTCACCTATACATCAGCCCTTCCCCAGTTTGCCACCATCTGCAGACTTGCCAAGGGCACACTGTATTCCACCATCCAGGTTATTAATAAAGACATTAAACAGTACTGGTCCCAATATTAATATCTGAGGGATTGCACTTGTGAATGACTACTGGTTGGACTTTATATTGCTTATAACCCTTTGAACCTGACTATCCAGTCACTTTTCCACCCATGTTACTGTCCACTTTGCCAATTCAGCTCTAAGGATACTAAAAGAGACCTTGCTAAAGTCAAGGCACTAACATTTGCTGCTCTCCCCTTGCCACAGAGCTGCTCCCAATCACTTTCTTATCCACCATGTGCCTGAAGATGCACTGAAAAAAAGCATATCCATTTAAGATATGTTAAGTAGTAGTAATTATGAMCAAAGCAGTACTTTTATTTCACACTAAAGGTGATATATAAGTTAAAAATAATAATTTTACCTTTTTAGTGTATAGAAGAATCAATGATTTATCATATAATTTACCTACAGCATTCAGAATTCAACATTTTGTGAATCAAAAAAGTCAAATAATTCGATTAACAACTAGATTCTCTATGTATGTCTAAATACTAAAYACTGCTTAATTAATCATTCTTAAATAAGATTTGGCCAAAAGTCCTCTTCTATTTTTGACAATATGGAAGGAACAAGTTAAAACAAAGTCATTCTTTAAAATTCCTCTCTAGAAAGTGTAGCATTGTTTCTCTTCATACCTTAAAGAAATATAAATCCCCCCCCTTTTTTTTTGTTTCCAAAGCCTACTCTRTCAGTCATCGATGAACATTCTCTCCAAAATATATATTTTTAATGGAAACATACCCTATATTCATCAGCATATGTATGTGTCCATTTATTGTATCCTAGAACCTAATCTATCATAGAACCTAAACTGGAATTGAAGTATGGGTGGGATATGAATAAGGCCAAGASTCCCCCTCCTGCGCCAAGAGACACAGATTGATTCCAACAGCAAAAACATTTCATGAAGCTTTTAAAAATAGGAGTGAAGTTTCTTAGCAATTCAAAAGAAAAGCAATGTGACAATATTTTGGTTGCAATGATTTTGCAGGCAACATGGAAATAACTGTTTATTTAATACAAATCATTGCATTACTTTTCAGCTATTACATTAATCAGACTATTCCTTAAACAATTAGAACTTATTTTGATTTTTTTACTCATCCTTACTATACCSAATACAGGCTTCCTAAAACATATAAACAACCATACTCTAAACTATTAGTAAATCAGATTCCAAAGAGTATTGTCCTCCCGTGTTATGTGCTGTCAGCAGCAATACTATTTTATACCGAAGTCTTGCAAGATATGAGCTAAACAGAGCCTGACTTGGTCACACATAAAACACTTCCAAAGAAAACACTGCAGTATGCTGTGGGTAGCTCTGTAGGTGTTGCTTTTTTTCTTCTGAGTTTCACTGTCTTAATTCAAACATTTTATAATCAGCAGCCTAAAGCCACTTGAAAGAGTGTTGAAATAATCACTCCAGATATATTCAAGAAACTGAACCCTCCACTAGCAGTTACAGAACTGGCGGGGGACTCCAGACCACCCTGTCTCCAGCACACTGATCTAGGGTTACATCAGTCTTACAAGAGTGTAACAGGCGCTTCCTTCAGCCTTCTCTCCCACCTCTGCTGAGGCCCCAGGTTTGTCTCAGGAACATTACCACCTACTTTACCTGACACTTTCCAAGAGAATAATTCTGCTTACAGAGCATGCCGGAATCACAGGTCCCCTATGTACRTTATCAAAATGTTAAACATAGGATTTACTGTGTAGGATTTTAACTTGCTACACATTTTTAACTTGCTAGAATCTTTTGTGTAYATTCTTCTCACACATAGTCACAGGATAGGAAACTTGACCTCCAGGAACGGTGTTTTGTTCAAGATTTCACCAAAGCCAGGCTTTCTGCTCTACTGCTTTGGTGATAGTGGATTTATTTGGCATTATTATGCCCTGAATTGTTTATAATCTCTTCTAATAAGTGTCAAAATAATTACCTTCCAAGTAGCTATGGGACATAGAGAGTGTACTATCAAATTTGAGATATTGATGCAAATGGATGGTCTTAACGTAACCTCAGGTGTATATTTAGGTAATTATTAGAAGGCTAACTGGAACTTTGCCCTCGTTTGCTCCTGAGCATGGCACAGTTGGCTGCCACTTCAGAATTCTCTGGGGAAGTGGCACAGTAGCTACATCTGCTACAGCTATTTTTACATGTGCCCATTTTTTGTTGATCAAAATGAGAAAAGTTGTCATAAATGTGTCTTGTACTTTTTGTCAACAGCAACAAGTGAAACATCAAAACATCTGCATTTTGTGAGAGTGTAATGGGAAGGAATAAAACAAAGAAATAATCATTAAACCATAGAAACATTTACTGCAGAAYTTTCTTGGCAGAAGGGCTCTTTCCGATTAACCTTTTTCTTCTCTTTGTTTCCTTTTACATTTAGAGCTTTTATGATTAAAACATTGATGAGAAGAATTAATAGTACCAACTGTAAAAAAGACTGCTAGTTTTTTGGAAATCAAAGCAAAGTTTTTAAGATTTTGCTGTCTATTGAAGAAAACTAAACTCTACCAATCTCTTCCCTACTGCCTTATCACCTCATCTGTCAGCTGCATTCTCACCTTCTACCCTCTGCTTATTTCAATTCTTGTCACTGAAGCTTTCCTTTCCAGGCAAAAGCTAAGGTCATGATCTATGGTTCCTTTGCTTTTTTTCCTCCAGTTATCAGAAACGTCAGAATTTATTTCCTCCTGCTGCACTTTCCTTCTGTCACACTGTATGATGTTTTCACTCACTGCTATAAGAAAGTAGAGGAAAGCTTTTAGGCATGCACAAGTTGTTTCAGTAAGCCAGATAGCAGCAAGGAATAACATAAGGATCAGTAAAGATGGCACTCTCTAAGAAAGACCTGTTTCAAATGAGCAATTTCTATTGGATAAATAGAAAAGAAGAATTGTGTACTCGATTTCCAGGGGATTTGTTCTCAAAATAATAAAAAGATTTGGGATAAAAGAAAAAAAAAGATGCAAAAATAGTCAGGAAAATGAAAAAAAAAGTGAATAACTAATCTCAGGTCACTAGCAAAAAGTCTCATGTGAGATACATTAAACCATCACGTAGAATACAAAAAAGTTAGATGCTGAGGTACCTGTCAGTGCAGTTGGGTTGAAGACAGTCAGGACAAGCAGGGACAAATCATTCCATTTTTAGAACCAAGATCCCTTCCAAGCCATGCTTTCCCCAAAGGAAAATATTTCCATTTTTGCAATTTGTATTTTTCTAACTGTAATATAGCGAACYTTATAAAAGCAGCTCCTGTTTTGGATGGCATTTATGATATTGGATGTCAGCTCTTTACCTTTGCTGACATTTTCAAAGGTTCACTTTAAAATAAATAATAATAATAATAAAAAACCCATATCCTCTGGAAACTCTCTTATGATCATACTTGAAAATATACAAAATAAGGGTAAAAGAAAGAGTCATTCCTCTTTTCAGAAATTATCTTCAAAGATGATTCAGAACTCTGTGCATAATCTTTAAATGCAGCATGAAATAAAATTTGTTGACCACTTAAAATAATAAAAGACAATCTTTTAAAGTAATTCAGTACATTGATAATTTCTCCAGATATTTATTGTTCCCTTGAAATGGTTAGAACATAGTTATGGCAATGTTTGAGATTTTTTTAGTTTGGTCACTAGTTCGCCAAAATGGTAGAAAACTCATTTTATCTCAAGTGAACCTAAGCTTCASAAAGAAACCATTAGAAGTATAAGAGAGAAAACAGAGATAAAATAAATGTATTTTAAAATAAAACATATTTATTGTAGGTGGTATAGTTGAAAAGCAGTTGGAATACAATGACATTTCATCATTAAGGATTTCTAAAAATGACTCAAAGACAAAATAAAAACTTGGATCAGATTACAGTAAGTTTTCTCTGCAGCAAATAAACAAAAAAAGATACTGAAGAGATYTCAGATTATCATATAGGATGTACAGGAGCCTTACTTCTTAAAAGTGATATTTTTGCATTCTAAATCCAAACTTAAACTGACATGAAACTTAATGTCTTCAAAAGAAAAATAAAAAACTTATCAAGTTTGTATTTACATGATTAKCTTACTGTTACCTGAAATGGAAGAGACAAGCTGCTGAAAGATCACTTAYTCTTTTTTTCAGAGTTTAATCCAAAACATATTTGAACTATTATATCAATCTCCTGTTTTAGAACACTTCCAGGGAAAAATCTCTAGACTGCTCCCACAAGTCAGGGCATAAAATACAAAAGGATAAAAATTAAATATATAGCATAAAAAACTCCAGAATGCACAGTAGGATAAGGCTGGAAATTGCTGAAGTTACCTGAATAAGTTAAATGTATTCCATTAATGAGTTTTTCCAGGCAAAAGTGGAGGAGACAAACACAGCTTCTCAGCCTACAAGGAATAATAGTAAAATTTGAACCAATGTAAAACAGGGATAGACAACTGGACTTCTTACTTTCTCAGAGAAAATTCACTCATTACATTTTTCCAATGTTCTTTTCAAAAATAATTTAAAGATCATTTTTAAAAAGCAGTTTAAAGCTCAATAACACAGAAGGAATTGAAGAAAGAGTAGAGCACCAAAAAAGAGAAAGAGAAAGAGAAAGAGAAAGAGAAAGAGAAAGAGAAAGAGAAAGAGAAAGAGAAAGAGAAAGAAAAAGAAAAAGAAAAAGAAAAAGAGAAAGAGAAAGAGAAAGAAAAAGAAAAAGAAAAAGAAAAAGAAAAAGAAAAAGAAAAAGAAAAAGAAAAAGAAAAAGAAAAAGAAAAAGAAAAAGAAAAAGAAAAAGAAAANAAAGAAAAAGAAAAAGAAAAAGAAAAAGAAAAAGAAAAAGAAAAAGAAAAAGAAAAAGAAAAAGAAAGAAATCAGAGAAATAATCTCAATGTATGTACAAAATACATTGTGTATTTTTTTGCACAGAAAGAATCACAAATACCATGAAGAAAGGCACAGAATTCCTCACTATTGGCTTCCAGTTAAAGAAGTATGAAGTATTTATTTAAATGATCAGATAATGCTTCGAAACTAACAGAAGGAAGAACAGTTTTCCCCAGACAACACATAGGTGAACCGGGGGACTTACTGCCATAGGATGTGAAAGCYGGAAGTATAAATAGTTTTAAAAAGGATGAGACAAATTTATTAAGGGCTATTTCTTAAGCGTCTCTGAAGTCTTTGATCATCTTTGCCCTTTTCTATACTATATTAAAGCCAAAAAGTATGGACTTTACTAATTGTTTTTTAGATGAGTGTTGATGCATCTAACGCTTTTTCCTAAGTATCTAATACAGCCTAAATTCAGAAACAGGACCACGAGTTAGCTTAATCCTTACATTGACGTGGAATATCCATCCTTATGCTATATTTTAGCTGGTTCTTGGATATTTTGGACTTCTGATCAAAGGAATGCAACCATTAACATGGATTTTGAAGAAAGAGGTTGACTGGCCAATAGACCAGACACTTGTCTAAGCTGAATAAGTGCAGTTCTTTTGTTTTCCATAGAAATAAGCCAATACAAATCAGGGGCCAAGACTGGCTTAGGCTGCCCCGGGGAGCCCAGCCTGAGCTGAGCTGAGGCTCCTGGGCCCAGGGCAAGGGYGCCAGGGATGGGGATGGGAGTTTGTCAGGGCACTGCAGGCCTACCAGGGTCCTGACATTAGATATTTACTATTCACACCGTTTTATATGAGACAGATAAGGATAAGGCAAGGCAAGGCAAAATGAACAGTTTAAAACCTGTAGTAGCTTGSAAAAATTTTATACAAACTCCTCACATCTAATTTTTAAGGTGGTAAGATGGTTGTTCAGTCACAGTTAGAAAAAGTATATATCCAAAACCATGTTACATATTATGCAGCATGTGCACTGCTGGAACTTCCCCTTCCTCTTTGGGAGGATGAATTCGAGGCAGGGGCAGAACTGCTTTGGGACTGAATGACCAAGCACTGGGCACTGGGGACCTCCTTTCTGCCACAGGAGACAAGATAACCCAGCCTAGAAGGAACCCCTGGTTTTATACCCTGCAGTGCTGAAATTTTTCATGAGAAGCTTATAAAGCTATTTTCATCCTCTTGTCTCAGAAGAAATTGTCTTTGTGGCAAATTTGCTCAGCTATATAACCTCTGATATATTGCTTCCTGTAGCTAAATGAATTATTATTGTCCTCTGAGCTCTCATACATCCCTGCTAGTCCCTTGGTACATACTGTTTGCACCCTGCTAGAGTTCTCTCTGTAGTAAAAATGAAACTAGTTCAAAAACCCATTCAATCACTCTATTTCATTATATTTTAATTAATTCATTTGAAAACTCCTGCGAGAAAATGGTCTCAACTTTTTTAGCGTTGAATTTAAACCTAAAATTAAGACAATGAATCAGGCTGTAGGAAATTGGAAGTTAATATTCTAAAAGTATTTGCCACACAGCAAAACACAATTGGAATTATTTTAAAAGTTGAAATATAAAGCACATTTTTCCCCCAAAGCATTACTTGTTTCTATTTAAGATGAGCTCCTTGTCCCRTTTTCTACTGTAAGTAGAAAACATCCCTACCCTTCAGTGTTACTAAACTTTCATAGTTCTGTAGTATAAAAAGTAAGCCCCTATACTTTTGAATTTTTTTTATTACAGCGAATGTATTTGGTTAATGAGCTAGAGAACATAATTTGCTCTGCTATTTTGCCATGTAATATAGAAAAGTGCCATAGGAATAAARTGTCAGTGTGAACAGACGTTTCTTCTATTTGATGACTTTCTRTTGGCTTCTAACAGAAACTTTATGGTAATTCCACAAATTATCATGCCTGTCATTTTTGCGATCCAGTAATTTGAATCACTACAACTTATTACCTTGAATGTATATAATTAAACATGTGACTTGTTCCATAATTTTCAGTAGACAATATATTTATGGGAACTTTGTCCTATTCTTGTGCCAGGTATTCCAGGATAAGCCAAGAGCATGGCAGGAGGATTGGAGCATAATAATAAGACTCAATAGCCATGATAGCAAAGGCTGGAAGATGCACAGCATTCTCCTACATATGTTTTTGGCATTAATTGTTTCATCTTTTTCTTCTTTGTTCTTTTGGAATTGGAGAAGAAATGTTTTATTTAAGGCAACAAGAATCATGTCTCAGAGCGATTAGCTGACACTACATTTATTTGAGTTTCTAGAATGTGCCCCAGAGGGAAAAGCAAGGAAACTAACTCTGCACACTGAGAAAGAAGTGCCAAAAGTAAATAAATAATTGGATACAGATTTGTGCAGTGCATGAGAGGGTAATCTGTCCTGTAATGTGAAGAGACCACAAACATATTGATTAGTTAGAAAGAGGAATAAAAACAGTAAGTTTAGCCATAAAAAGAAATTGACTTCTTTGTGGAGAGTTAGAAAAAGGAACAAAGTGAAGGACTTTTTTGGTTGTTTGCTTTTTTTTTTTTTTTTTTTTTTTAATGAGACAACAGTTAGATTTTTGAGAAATATGCCCCCGAGGAATGTGGGAAATATCTGTCATATTTCCTAAATATTTACCTGGATTGATACAACATTGCAGTATGACTGAGTCCAGCTAGAAGCACTCCATGAATCAAGCATAACCTCATATGTGCCAGCTCTAACAGTTAAACACAGAGAAATAGCAGCTCTACATGTCTGGATTCAGATCACTAGATTGAATTAATTCAACCACTTCAGGAAATTTCATCCAAAATATGRTATGTATAAAGAGCTGGCCTATAAACAACAAGGACAGGTACTCWAAGATGTGGGACTACATCTGCTAGGTTAAAGCAACAGCCACATTCATGTCTGAGGTTACATCTACGTGGGTACAATGAGGGTGAGGAATAAAAGAAGGAAGAGGGAGGAGAGAAGGACAGATATATGAAAAGGTGCCTGGGAAAGTGACATTTTCTTGAAGCCTTCACCTTTTTTGGCTGCTGATTTAGCTAAGATAACACATAGATTAATGCTTTGTTATTTTGCCTCTTTCCCTCTCTATTTGTGTTCTGACAGATAAATATTTTGCTTTGAAGATGTGCAGAACTACTGCAATTTTAACAGGTCACATACTCCAAATGGGAAATCTATAAAGGCGGCCAAGCAACTTTGGACTTAAAGACGTGACAAAATTTGCTAAAGAGTACTATTGTGACTTGGAGACATAGCTGAAAAAGAGAGATGAAGTGTAGGATATCATCCTGAGATACAGAATCAGATGCWGGGGCTGACACTTGGAAAGCAATTAACATGGGAAAATGGACCTAGCTGATGAACAGCTCAGCTGGAAGTTTAACATTCTCTAACATCCTTTGTGGGTGTTTTTTCTTAAGATGCACACTGTGTTTTTTTATTTTTCAGAAAGAGGATCCAAGATGATTATTCCTATTACCTTATTTGTCCATACTCCTAGAGCAATTTTTCATTGTTCATAACTGTTGTTCATTCCTATTGACTTTAATATTTCAAGAAGAACATAAACTATTTTAAGATTAAAATCATAAAAATAACAATAACAACAAATGGAAGATGAAATAGTAATTCAGAATAGTAATTCCTTAGAGCAGCCATCTACTTAGAAAGGAAAATGTAAATTAATGGCAGCCCCACTAGCATTTTCTGCCTCTTCTAGATACATGAACTACTTCTAAGAAATTGTCAATATCAGCAGCAATACTTGATTAAACATCAGTAGCTAGGCTATAGCTTTCAACTGACTCATAAGGTTTTAGGGTTGCTGTAATAACTATTAGTGATAAGGTAAAAGAATAGCATCTGAAAAATCATATTGCTTATTCAGATTAACAGCTCAAACGGTTTCTCAATACTGGAAAAATGCTAATCTAATAGATATGGAACCAAATGCACACAACCGAGRGAATTAAAGACAAGGTTAGACTTCTTATTTTCATGGTGGCTAYGACTAAGCCAGTAGAAAGAGTAGGTGTCTCAAGAAAACTGTAGAAGCTTCAGAAAATCTGCACTGCACTTCAGAGACTCCATGAGTTGTTTGGAGAGCTAACACACAGCTTTGGCCAGGGAGGAGAAAAGACCCTAAGAACCAAAACACTGTCACCAAGCCGGTATGCAGCTTTGAAAGAGAAGGAATAAGGCTGGAAAGACCAAGGCATGCTTCAGCTTACCCACCATGTRTTCATTTTTCTGCCAAGGGAACAGTCAACTAGCAGCATAGTGACTTACTAACCTTATGAATCACATGGAGTTCAGTCACCACTAAAGGCTGGTGGCTAGTGACCCAGGCCTTGCTGCCAATCACTCTTGCAAAACTTAGACAAGACCAGAGAATGCCTTAGATGGCATAGTTTCACTTTTTCACCTGCTGAGAGCACTTTCAAAATAATCATTTGTGGGAATCTATTTTGATAGCCAACAGTGGTGGCAAAAATTTCTGGATCCTACCTACCAGAGAAACAGACCCAGCCAAATATTTATCTTCTCTTATCATGGAAATAAGGAAATACAGCGAAAGAAACCAATTAAACTATTTTATAAGACTAATATGGAAAATTGTGGAATCTTCCCCAGTGATACAGTTATATGGTATTTGCTAAGGTAAAAGATGTAATGAGTACCAATTTATTTTATTTAATGAAATTACTTCTTGGCCTGAAAATAATACAAAAACGGTAGTAAGACCACAATAAAAAAGTCATTATAACTTCTGTATCTTTGTGCCTTTGCTTCCTGTATTGGTAGTGCTTCCACCTATCCTCCCTTTTTCCTGTCTTTTACCTCTTTAAAGTGTTGTAAGGACACTATCCTTTTCCCCTTCAAGTCCTTTTAAAAATATCTTCAAGGTAACACTTTCAATAACTTAGTTAAACAATAGTGGCTAGTTGTAATCAGATAGCAAAAAGTATTTGTAAAAAAAAAAGTTACAAATAAATGCATAAGATCTTTTTAGTTATCTAATGAGACTTCTAATGAATATAGTAAATGTGTAAGAATCTGACAACGAATTTGGCAATAAATATGAGACAGATCATTTGAATATGTTTCAGATTTGGGGAAAAAATAAGATTCATTTTCTTGTCCTGTTCAGATATTGGATTTCCAATTGATTTAAATGGTTTATGTAGGAGTGCAGTGATTTTTCAGGTTTTTACACAATATAGATTTTATAGATCACATTTAATACCCATTTTGTCCATTAAAAGCTGGAAGAGAAAACAAATCAGTCTCAGTTAATCTAATCACAATGTGATTCAGAAACACATCTCTATTTCAAGGCAGGATTAAGATATTTGATATCCTCAGCATATGTGAATTTTAAAACACCTTTCCAAATTTTCTTTCTGTGCCCTACAACAGTAGTATGTAAAATGCAAAAGACTGAACTCTTACATGAGTCTAATATTTCCTTGAAAATACTTAAGTATCATTTTCTCACTAATAGTTGTATCTGTGCCATACTTAAAATAAATAAATAAATAAATAAAAACAAGAAGACACCAATTCTTTGGATACCTGTGTAGATATGGCAGAAACCATATCCTCAGCTACGTTTCAAAGGAGTCTCAAACCTATATGTGCCAGGGACCTGGCAGCTTTACTCCAAACAAGTATTTAATTCTTTTGGGGTATCACCAGTGATGCTTAGGTCAAGCATGCCACATTTCAAGCCAAATCTCAATTTCCTCAAAGCCAAATGTCATCCAAACCAATCTTTTATCAGTAAGTATCAATAAAATATGACCGGTCTGGATCCAGACTTTCACAGGCACAACTGTATCATTTTTTAGCTCCCCTCTTCAATACTTAATATAACCTGCTTTGAAAGATATTTTTTCTCACACAGCATGTACTAAAAAGTGTTAAAGTCTATGCCAATTAACATATAATTTGTTAAGWAATAGATTTTTTTTAAGTCAGTTTCCATCTTTAAAAGAGGAACAGGAAATTTTTAAACTTTTACCAGAAATGGTCTATAAAATACAAATGTATTTTCCCATATTGTATAGGAAGTTATTTTAATAATTTCTATATAGCTTATAGAAGTTTCTCCTCTCCTCCATTTCTTCCCTCCTGTGCTCCATGTTTAGACAAACATTTTGCCAAAGAATTTTATGAGTCTCAGAAAGTGAAATCCTTTATTGACACTCATATACAGCAATTATCAATATGGATTTAAGGTCTCAAACAAACACACACAAAAAATCACAGCACTGAAAAAACAAACACCTGTCTATTAAAACCAGTCAGATTTCTTCAAGATAAAGCAATAATATTAGGATACAAACTACTCTACTCTACTGCAGGTCTAAATTATAAATGATTTGAATCTCTGTTGGAAGATTATTGAAGGAAGTATTGCCATTATTTTTGTTCAAAAGGATTAATCTGAGAAAAACAGACGAGAGGAAAGCTGAAATAACCCTACTCAGTATCATCTGGGTTTTCTCAGGAAGTCTCCTATTTCTATGCTAACAAGACCATATGGCTTCAAGATCTTACCAGAAAGGCTTCAAGCTAAATTTAACACAACACAGGAGGCAAGGTAGCTACTATTTTAATCATATCACACTATAAATGTAAGAATAATGACTAGAATACATAGTGGAAGCCTGCAGGCAATTCTAAAGTATCGTCACCTCTTTCTTGCCTAATTATTCCAGTTATTAAGAATGTCTCCTTCAAAGAAAAGCTATGAGATTTCACACATAACTCTCCATTTCCTTAATCCAAAGTTCATATTATATAAAAATGAACATAGCTTTGAGCTTATATATGTAAGTGTTAAATAGACAGTAAGATTGGTATAAAAATTGTTTGAAAGGATTTGGGATCATTTAATTTCATTACAAATACTTCAAAAAATATGTTTTGCTGAAGGGTATACTAAATATTACTGGGTAAATCTTCCTTGTCTTAAAGAAAAGCAGTACTGGTGGCAAACATGGCTACCTGCTGTCCTGGGGAAAAATATCTTTTTTTTTTTTTTTTTTTTTTTTTTTTTTAAGAAGTTTCTTAAGTTAAAAAAAAAATAGGTATCTGCTGGAATTTCTCTCAAGAAGTGATGTATTTTCCTAGTTCAAATACTATATAGACTTTTACTAAATGATACTATGCAATCTTTGATTTTCAGACTGTAAATGCTACAAATTTACAA